>NW_005842701.1:97709-101037 GCF_000455745.1 Alligator sinensis
AAATATCCCAAGGGCGGAACCAGCCACAGAGTGGGTAGGTGGCTTGGAAGTGTATGATAACCGAGAGAGGGAGATTTTGAGTTTAAAGCTGCTGCATGCATTTTTATTCTAGTTTACACCAGAGGACTGATTGTAACATAGAGGAAGAGAGAAGGCCACAGGGATGCCTGAGGAACATGCCGGGGTTTGTGCCCTGGGGGGCAGAGGCACAAGGCACAAGCAGGTTAAAGCCAAGAAGTCCTGGGTCTGAGCCCAGAGGGGCAGCATGGGTGGCCTGAGGCTGAGAGGGCCAGAGCCTGAGCCCAGAGGGGGCAGCAGGGGTGTCCTGAATCTAAAAGGGTTTGAGCCAGAGCCCTGAGGAGGCAATTCAGGTGGCCAGGGGCCATTGAGAACCTGAGGCAGAAAGGCTGTACCAGAGCCAGTGGGATCTAGGCCCCAGCCTACAGCTACAGTAACCTGTAGGCTAAGGCTAAGAGTACCTGGCAACAGAGTGATGTTTGTGAGACATGGGCGTGGCTGTAGGGTCAGAAGGAGGCCACAAATTCAGCCCTTAAGGCAAGTAGGGCCAGAGGAGCCCCAAAACAAGAGAAAGAGATGGAGGAAAATTTTGTGTTGGGGTTTGAGAGGGGGAAGGGGGACTAGAGGGGGAGAGAGAGTGGGGATCTCCACTACAGCAAAGGGAATTCAGACCAGCAATCAGTTAAGCAAGGATTGTCTCTTGTATTTATAATTGTAACCTCAAGGCATGGTTGATGAGCTGAGAGAGTACATCAGGTGTGTAGAGAAGTAAGTAGGCCAGGGCAGAATGCTAGGGGGTGACAAAACCCCCAAGGGACGCCAGGTTTGCTACATCCCAGTCATTGACTGGTCAAACTTGAAAGAGCTGCAGGCAGACTCATTTAATTTATAACAGGGAAAGCTCTCCTATTAAACAAACAAAAAAATCCACAAATCTTTTCTGCACCTTTTCCTTTGTCTGATCTGTGACCAGTCAGAAATTTTGCTCAGCTTCTCCAATGTAACAGACCACCCCTCAGCTGGAGTCTGTGCTGCCTGCCATGTTTATTTCATAATCCTTCATTCACATACTGAATCTAGTTACAAAAAATGATGTTATTCAAGTAACAGCCCAATTTTGTTTTTACCATTTTTGTGTTTTTTCAACTACTTAAAGAGTCTGAAAGTTCAAAACTCGTATCAGGAAAACTCTAAAATTGCAATCAGTATTTTAAAGTATGCTCAAAAAGAAAGTAAGTATCTGTTCTGAATTGTATATCAACAACATCCTTCACGTAATACCAATCCCTTTCCAAATCAACTGCAATATTAAGGTAACACTTTAAAAAGGTAACACACCCCTTCCTGAACTAGTACACATTTCTAATTTAGATATTTCTTGAGTTTAAGACATGTAACAATAATGGTAAATTATTTTGATTACACTAGCATTAGCTATGTAAATGTATGTATTGGCACTGTAAACTCAAAAGTTGCTGATATTTATATTCATGTTTTTCACTTATTCAATGTGAATATTTTAAAAGAAAGTTTAAATACTGTTTTAAGATCTTAAGAGGGCATATGGTGTCAAACTTTCAGCACTATTACAGAGAGAGATGCCCTCCTCTGAATGAGAGAGTTCTTATTCTAATATGCAGACTACCCTTACAAATGGATATTTGATAGGTACCTATGCTACAAAACAACACTTCATTTAATTTGTGAGAAGGCACCATGCCAACCTAGAGATGAGTATTAGTGTTGGCAGGAAAGGGACTATACAGTTTGGGGTGTGAGGGCATGATTCCCAGCTTGACATGCATCTTCTCCTGTGGCTAAGAGGATGTGTAATCATTGGTCCAGCTGTAAGCCCAATTAACTTTGATGAAAAGATTCACTGTGATTTAGGGAAGATGAGTTTATGACCTTGGTGAATTAAATGGATTACTGTGAATTTCACTCCTCTGAGTTAAACTTCTGCTTCATCATATTTCACTTACCTGAAGGCAAGGATGAACTTTCAGGACACCTCAGTAAAGATTGTAGACTTTTCTATGAAGAAATAAACTAAGAGGAGACACTGCCTTATGCAGCACCAACTATTACATTTTACAGGCAAACATGAGATACTCAGAATAGCACTTAGTCTCGTAGGTGTATGTAAAGTGCTGAATAGTGATGGAGTCCCCACTTCTACAAGATATTTTGCTTGAGCATATCTCTATATCTGCACAGAATCCTAATAAAGCTAATAAGGATTTTAGATGCTTAAGACATTCATCTATACATAACAGCTTGCAGAATTTGGGGGGAGGGGTGATTTTCTACAATGAAATTTTCACAAAGTTTTTTTTTGCCACCTCTTTTTATGTAATATTCAAAAGGATAAAGCTAATGTCTCATACACATTTCACCCAATTAAATGAACTGGAATACATATATGTCTTGTAACAGACATGAGTCAGTTTATTGCATTAATATACCACATGAGAATTGACCGGCATCTTCCCAACAAAAGAGGTTTTAATTGGAAAATGTTGATTCATCAAAACCTGTTCCACCAAGCTTCTGAAAGAACCAGGCAAGTCTAGTTCAGAGCCTGGGATAACTCCACTCGGTTGACAGACCTGTAGTTAGGCATCACAGAAATTTCCCTTTACAGAGTGGGAACTTTTTCACAGAAAACAAAGGATACCTGGAAATTTTAATCTTAAATTAAGTCTCTCAGATCCACTACCAAACAATTAGGAGTTGGATTGTCTTGGTTCGCATGTTAAGGCTCCCATCAATTAGTTGGGGTTGATAGTGAGTTTGAATCTAAAAGATCTAGGAATCATGGTAGAACTGGGGATCTTGATGCTTTGGTTCACATACTCATTTTGCAATGTTCAAATGAAACATTTTACTTTCTTCTAAAATATGTATTCCTGTTTTTCACTTCCACAGTAAACTTCTAAAATACAACACATCTTCCCCCCCCCCCCCCCCCCCCCCCCCCATAGTTCACTGTTTCCCGAAATGTGTACCTTTCCAAAATACCAGTAGTGACTTCCCTGATCCCAAGGATCTCCTTTTTCTACCCCTTACTTGAAGAATATTCACCCTATGTGATATGAAGTATATGTACCAGATTTGTCTAAAACAAGGACAAATTCTGTCCTTCCATGGACCACATGGAACACTGATGGGCTAAATTCAGCTGTGGTATGGTTAGATTCAACCCTATTTTGAAAGCAGATAACATGGTAAATACTGACCTAAGAACACTATTTTTAAGTGTAAAGTTTGTGTATTATTTCAACAATAGCCAAGTGTTTGGTTTCTTTCC
>NW_005842701.1:101068-125294 GCF_000455745.1 Alligator sinensis
CCCTACAGCAGTGATTTTCAACGAGGGTGCCATAGGACCTCGGGGGTGCCTTGAAATCTTTTCAAGCGTGCCGAATGATGCCACAAAATGTTAGTACTACTAGATTTGTAAACATGATACACAAGATAAACAAGATTTCAAATAGGAACCCATAGTGTTAAAATCATCCTGACCTGTTGTGGTCTTTCTGAGTTATTTTCAAGAACAGAATTGCTCTATTCTTTTTCTGTAGCTGAAAAACTAATACAAGCTAAAAGCAAAATTTTCTGAGGAGTGCCTTCAGTCTAAGGAGGTTGAGAACCACTGTTCTACAGAAAGAAGATATAATTCCTTCTGTAAGGAGCTTACAAACTTCTGACTACATACAGTCAGCGTGGCAAAACAGTAGGACATTTTATGAAATAAAAGCAAAGGCAACAACAATACAGTTATGTAGTTATTATATAAGTGGTATACTATATGATGGGCAAAGATTTTCTTCTAGTAGGCAATAAAAATTTAAATAGTGCAGCTGTAAATGTGTTCAACTTGGTCAGCTCTATAGAGGTCCACTACAGCAGCATACTCTAAAAGGCCCCAGCTTTGCAGCAACCAGAACTTGATGACAATCTTCACATACACCATCTATCACATGGCAGTAGTTACCTCTTTTTGTTTCCAGGCAGTGGTGCTCCATAGGCAGAAAGAAGAGTTCTGCTATTACAAAGCAGCACAGTTTTATATATGAACATATATGGACTTCTGCCATGACAATTGTGTAGGAGATCCCAGATCTTAATCAGCTACTTTCTTTGTGGTACAACAGCTACTACCTATAATGAGGTCCCTTCCAATATCAGAATGAAGGCAATACATGCAATAGATCAGGATAAAGCAACCCCACATTTCCTTTTTTTAAGGTCCTTTGCACAGTATTTTCTTTGGACAGTGATGCCGACTAGGGCTGTGCGAAACAGCTGTGTTTTGATTCGGTTTCAGATTCAGCTGTTTTGGAGGCCAGTGATTTGTTTGTCTTTTGAATCACTGCCCTGTTTTGTTTTGTCTGAGTCTCCTCCTAATCTGTTTTGAACAGGCTGCAAGCTTCACACAGCCCTACTGCCCAGCCAGGCGGGGGTTAGGGCCGGGGGCTGCAGGGCCCCCGGGGGAGCAGGACAGGGCTGTGGGTGGTTCATCTGGGGGAGGGGGAGGGCTGCTGTCCTCCATGCAGCGAGGAGACCCCCTGCATGGATCTCTGATCCCTGTCATTCTGGGTCATGGGGCAGGGAAGCAGCACAGAATGGCAAGCAAGGCTGCTGGTCCCTGCCATTCAACTCATCTCTGCAGGGAGCAGAGATCTCCTCTCCACCGCTGCCCGCCCCATGCTACCCCAATCTCTGCTTTCTGTGGAGCCAGGTCATGCAGCAGGGACCAGCACTGCCCTGCCACATGACTTGGCTCCATAGGAAGCAGAGATCCATGCCGGGGTCTCCTTGCCACTGCTACCCACCGCATGCAGCCCTGCATCACCGGGGCAGTGTGGGGTGGGCAGCAGCAGCAGCGAGGAGACCCCCAGAGAGAATCTCTGCTCCCTGCACAGTTGAGTCATATGGCAGGGCAGCAGTGTACATGCCTTGTTTTGTTTTGGGGATGTTTCTAAGCCTTCTGTTTCAATTCGGATTTGGTGTTTTGGGTACCAAAATAGCTTGAAACACCTCCGAAACAAAATGACTGCTGAAATTTTGCACAGCCCTAATGCCAACAATCCTTCCTTAAACAATCACAGTCAGCAGTAACACTTCAAACTCCCTTTCCTGTGTTGCATGTCCACAGGTACAAACACTCACTATGCCAAAACATGTATTCTAGCACAGCTCTCTCTCCAGTCCTCTGCTCAGTAGTTTCTTGGAAGCAGAAAGCAAACCCACCAGGCTGAACTTCTGAAGTAGTTTACCCCTTGAAAGCTTGAGCGTGACTGACCTAGTAGCTGTGGATTGCCTCTCATGTATTTCTCAGTGGCAGTCATTGTCTCTTAAAGGGCATGAACTGGTGCTTACCTGACTATTATAATAATGCAGCTCCCTGATCCCATTACATGAGAAGTTACATCCCTTTTAAATAAGAAGTTATTGGATTCATATGTCACCTTAGGAAGGGCTTTTGTATTTGAGTAGGCCATCTGTTTAGTTTATGGGAGTACCATACATCAATTAAACCTAAGCCCTCATGTAAATAGTTCTGAAGGAGAAAAAGAATGGGAAGATCTATATTTGCTTTGAAAAAATGGATTTTTGAAAGAGCCACCAGGATACTACATGAATTGCTGCAGTACAGAAGGAAAACCCCCATGAATCACATACCACTGGTTATGACATATCACATCTCCCTTCCATCCAGGAAGAGCACATACCAACTGCAGAGGCTTCCTCAGCCTGATGAAGGGTACTTATACCTGAAAGCTTGCAAAGAAGAATTTTTCCAACTATTTGAGTTGGTCTAATAAAAGATATCAGATTTACCCAAAGAACCTTGCCTGCCTATATATTTACGAAACAGCTGTATGGAGGTCCGTTAAGCTAAATAGAGTTTCTTCAGAAATATAGATAAATAAATGTCTTGATTTTTTTTATCTATTTAGCATCACATTTCCTTGGGCCCTAACTATACCCTCTGTTTTCTGTACTAACTGTACATTTTAGCAAGCATTTGTTCCTTATAGTTGTTTGCAAAGTCTGTGTTGTACATGTGTGTAAGAGCAAGGATCTGAAAGATTAAAATAAATGTGTTTTTTTCCTACTAAAGAAAAGAAAATGATTTTTTGTGATGTCTTTTATTGAACCTACTGCATGGCTGGTATAGAGTTAGACAAGCATTATTATACAGAGACCAAAACTTATCAAAAAGGAAGGAGGGGCATTATTACCTGTAGTGTATTGGAAGAATTTTAGGATCAGATAGAATACAGTGTATTATAAAATCAATATTCGTGTTCAGTCCTTGGTTCCTAGTGTCCAGCCATCTTATGCATTTTTATTCCCAAGCTCACCTTTTAAAGGTGTTTGTTAGATTTTCCTTGAGCACAGGGATAATAAGGTAAGAAAGTGAGTGCTTGTTCTGTGAAAAAATGTGCTTCTATTAATGTGTGCACTTGTGTCCTTTATATATTTTTTTTCTGAGAGTTCATTCTGGTGTGTAGTTGCTGTTTAGATTGACCCACATGATTACCATGAGGGCATTTGGTGCATTGGATCAGATAGATCACATTTTGGGAGAGGCATGTGTAGGATCCGTGAATTAAAATGGGTTTATTGTCAAGGTGTTGATAATAGCAGTAGAGATGTATTGACAGGTAAGCATGTATTGTTAAGGCAAAGCTGAGTCCCACTTGAGTCTGTTGGACAGTGGGGAGTTTGCTTCTGATGTTGAGTTGGGCAAAGTTGTTTGAAAGCCAGGAGCTGGAAATATTTATCTCAAGATATTTGTCAAGAATAAGCCATAGTTGTTTGATGATTCTTCTAATCAGTTCCAGTGTGGGGTGACAAGTGACTGTGCTATCTCATAGCACAGTCAAAGGCAAGGAGACTTCTTGCTCCCAAAAGGGCTTCATTGCAACAACTAACACACACACACACACACACACACACACACACACATGGCTGAGAACTTCCCATTGATGTCATCATGTCAGCCCTCAGGAAGAGAGTTAACTCTTACCGTATGGATACCTTTAAGAGTGTTATGTAGAAGTGGATACATTTGCCCAGGGCTTGGAAAAAGAAAGAGCAGATCACTTGGCCAAGAACGCTCTCTGAATAAACAAGATTTATAATTGTATAAGCGTAAGTCCTTGGTCTTTTGAGAATAACACATAGTTGCAGAAGTGGGGTGATAAGAAAGAAAAAAAAATGGGGAATCTCAAAATTCCTGAGGAGTTAAAGCTGTCCAACAATGTAGCAGAATACTGGAAGAAATTTAAGCAGATCTTCACCATAGATATGATGGCCAGTGAAGCTACAGAGAATGAAGATCCACTCAAGGTAGATTTTTTTTTTTTTTTTTTTTTTAATATAGCAGGCCCAGAAGCTTTGTCATGGTAGCTAGACATGCAATGTTGGAAACCTAAAACAGTCCAGGATCAGAGACCAAATAGTATTGGGTATAAGGGACACAAGCCTCAGGAAAAGACTGCTAGAGGCTCCTGAACTTAATTTGGCAAAGGCACTTATAGTATGCCAAGCAGCTGAGATAACAAATGCCAGGCTGCATAAGCTGAAGGAAAAAGCAGAACTAGACAGGATTAGAAGAATGCAAAAACCTAAGGCAACACAGAAACAATACAATAAGTAGGACCTCACTGGGTGCATCTACACGTGATGAGTTAATGAAAATTAGCCATTTTAAAGGCACATTAAGGACATGGGTCTACACATATGTGCCCTTAACATGCCTTAAAAATGGCAATTTCAGGCTAATCATACCAAAATTTAATACCTGCATAAAGCAAGTATAACATTTAGGTGTCAGACGTTTGCTCATGAGGTAAAAGAAAGGCATGATGCTGATCTCCCTGAGCAGCCCAAGACTCCCAGTCCTCTGAGCTCTGAAGAAGGGATTCAGTCCAGGGCAGCAGGGAGTGGAGGTGTGCCCAACCGCATACAGCCACCTGTCTTTTACCTTAAAATCAAACACCTCATTAGCATGTGAAAGTCCTTGGACCTCCAAAATGAGTGACAAAGCAATGCCACTGCCCTGATGGCGGCCAAGGGATACCATCCTGTGAAATTCCTCAGTGTCTCCTTGCTGCTTTCCTCTCCTCTGTGCTGAAAGTCAAGGAGCTGCAGGAGAAAGAGGCAGACCCCACACCATGATGCTTTCCCAGAGACTAGGTGGGCTGGGCCACAGGGAGTGCCAGCAGCTCTGATACTGATGCAGACAGGAAGCTGCATCCCAGGCGCTGGGGACCACACAGACAACTCCGAGCAGGGCATGCTGGTTACAAGTCAGTCAGCACACTAACAGGGACCGCTGCTGCTGGAACTGCCGCCCCACAGTACCTGCTGCATTTTCTTGTTGGTGGTGCCCGACAGCAGCACAGGGCCGTGTTGGCTCAAATCCAGCCTGCTGCCCTCCGATTCTGGGGTGGCAGAAACACGGGAAATGGGGTAAAGCTGAGGCCAGGGCTGGAGCTGGGGCTGGGCCAACGGCATCCATGGGGAATTGAGGCTCCCACCCCCTCAGCCAGCACTGGGCCAAAGGCGGGCGTGCTGTCTGTGGTGCTGACCAGCCCCCCACCTTGGACTTCCAGGGGCTGTCCTGGGTGCTGACCAGGGCAGGCTACCCAGCGAGCCATGTTACAGCACCTTAATCTACGCACGCATAGGCACATGCCTAAATCGCCTTATTGCACCTTAGGCTAAGGCACACTAAGTTTAGGCACACATAAATTCATGTGTAATATGCCCACTATGAAGCAGTCAAGTGCAGGACAAATAGAATTGTTTGAAGAAACAATTGTCAGCTGCAGATACTGTTTGGGTTACCAGAAACCCACGCACTGCTCTGCCTTTGGTAAGGACTGCAAACAATGCAAAAGGTTCAATCACTTTGCAAGAGTTTGCAGAAAAGAGCAGGATGCTCCACACAAGAAACAGCAGGTGCGTGCTTTATCCAACGTGGAAAAGGAAGAATTCCTCACTGGCACAATGCAAAAAGTTCATTCTTCTAAGGATTGGACAATCACCCTGGACACCAATAAACTAATGGTAACTTTTAAAATTAGAAACAAGGGCACTGGTCAAAGTAATACCAGACTACTTTATTCAAAAAGTGAAAAATTAACCAGTGTACTATAAAAATAAGAAAGTGGAACTTAGAACATATAATGGGAACATGATTGCAACCAAGGGTGTTTGTGCACTACATATTAGAGAGAAGGGTAATATAGTAAAAAATCAGTTTGTAAGTCCCAGGAAAGTTAGTGCCAATTATAAGGTTGTGAAAGTGTAAAACTATAGTTTTTATTCAAAGAATGGATGCCACTGAGGGAATAGAAAGCAAGAACAAAGAAGAAAAGATTTATGATGTGTTTCAAGGCATAGGGAAACTGTTAACTGAGTACAAGATAGAGTTAAGAGAACCAAATACTCCCACCATACATATGCCAATAAATGTTCCCTTTATACTAAGGGAGACACTGAAAAAGGAATTAGATAGATTAGTTAACATGGACATAATAGAAAAAGTAGAGCAACCAGCTGCTTGGATTCATTCTCTGGTCATAGTAGAAGAAAAAAAAAAAGATGGATCCTTGAGATTGTGTCCAGATCCTAAGCAAATGAGCAGGTACTTCAAAAGGGAGCATTTTCCCTTTCCTACCAGGGAAGAGGTTTTTGGCAACATGGTAGAAGCTAAACATTTCTCCACTTTGAATGCCTCTTCTGCATTTTGGCAAGTTCCCCTAGAAAAGAATAGCGCTAAATGATGTACCTTCAATACACCCTTCAGAAGGTGTTGCTTTTGTAGGCTTCTTTTTGAACTGTGTTCTGCATCTGAAGTATTTCACAGAAAGGTGCAACAAATTTTTGAAGGTCTTGATGGAACTATGGTTTATATTGATGATGTATTAGTTTGGGGAAATACCATGGAAGAAATTTGACTTATCCGTGACTGGAGGCTAATAAAGGCACTAGAAAGATCTTGCAAAGCAGGTTTGAAACTGAATAAGCAAAAATGAAAATTCAGGGACAAAGAAATAACATGTCTGGGACAAAATCTCTCTAAGAAAGAGGTGCAAGTTGATCCTGCAAGGGTTAAAGCCATTACAAACATGCCATCCCCTACAAATAAGGAAGGAGTGCAAAGATTACTGGGAATGATCAATTTTGTAGGAAAATAATAATCTAACTTAGCAGAGCAGACCAAATACCTTAGATCACTCCTACAAAAGAATGCTCAGTGGATGAAATGAAACTGAATTTAACAATTTGAAGAAAAAAATAATGAAAGCTCTGGTATTCATAGTTTCATAGATCTTCTAGCCCGACCCCCCGTCAGGGCGGGAGAACAACAAAAGAACCCTAAACAAAAAACGGGACTCAAATGAGTCCAGCCAGGTAGGCATCCAGCCTCTTCTTAAAGACCCCCAGGATAGGGGCCAGCACCACCTCCCTTGGAAGTTGGTTCCAGCTCCTAGCCGCCCTAACTGTGAAGTAGTTTTTTCGGATGTCCAATCTGTACCTCCTCTCCATCAACTTGTGCCCATTACTCCTTGTTATGCCAGCGGGGGCTAGGGGAAACAGCGTCTCCCCCAAACCCTTCTGGTTCCCCCTAGTGAGTTTATAGACGGTCACCAGGTCCCCCCTCAGCCTTCTCTTGTGGAGGCTGAATAGGTTCAGGTCCCGCAGTCTCTCACTGTAGGGTCTGCCCTTCTGTCCCCGGATCATGCGGGTGGCCCTCCTCTGGACCCTCTCCATGTTGTCCACATCCCTCCTGAAATGGGGCGCACAGAACTGGACACAATACTCCAGCTGCGGCCTGACCAGCGTCGCATAGAGGGGGAGGATCACCTCCCTGGCTCTACTCGAGATGCACCTGTGGATGCACGACAAGGTCCGGTTAGCCCTGCCAACCATGACCTCGCATTGTCGGCCCATGTTCATCTTGGAGTCAATAATGACACCAAGATCCCTTTCCGCCTCCGTGCTCTCAAGTAGGGAGCTCCCCATCGTATAAGTGTGCTGCTGGTTCCTACTACCCAAGTGCAGCACCCTGCACCTGTCCGTATTGAAACACATCCTGTTCCTGTTTGCCCACCCCTGTAACCTATCCAGATCCTTCTGCAATCTCTCTCTCCCTGCTAGCGTGCTCACCTCCCCCCAAATTTTGGTGTCATCAGCGAATTTAAACAGGTTGCTTTCCACCCCAACATCAAGATCGCTGATGAAGAAATTGAACAGCGCAGGCCCCAGGACCGAGCCCTGGGGGACTCCACTACCCACCTCCCCCCAAGTCGAGTATGATCCATCCACCACCACCCTCTGAGTGCGACCCTTCAGCCAATCTGCAATCCATCTGACTGTGTAGGCATCTATGCCACAGTCGCCTAGTTTATTAATTAGGATGGGGTGAGAGACGGTGTCAAAGGCCTTGCTGAAGTCCAGAAAGACTACATCCACCGCGACACCTGCGTCCATGGCCTTTGTGACCTGATCATAAAAGGCAATCAGGTTGGTCTGACATGATCTCCCCCTAATAAATCCATGCTGATTGCCCCTGAGCATCATTTCTGATGCCGGCCCATCACAAATGTGCTCCTTGATGATCTTCTCAAAGAGTTTCCCCAGGATTGAGGTAAGACTGACGGGCCTATAATTGCCCGGGTCCTCCCTTTTCCCTTTTTTGAAGATGGGGACCACATTAGCTACCTTCCAATCGTCTGGCACCTGGCCCAAGCACCACGATCGCTCGTAGAGCCGTGCCAGGGGCCCTGCAATAACCCCAGCCAGCTCCCTCAGCACCCTGGGGTGGAGAGCATCCGGACCCGCTGACTTGAACGCGTCCAGCCCCTCCAGAAGCTCTCTAACCCGGTCCTCCCCAACCTGAGGTCTGAAGGCGATCCCCTCGCGTCCGGCTTCTATCACAGCAGGGAAGTCCCGGTCCCTGCACAAGAAAACGGAGGTGAAGAATTGGTTAAAGAGGTCCGCTTTATCCTCTGACGCAACCACCAGATTGCCCCGCATATCCTGCAGGGGCCCCACATTACCCGGCGCCTTCTTCATCCTCCCAATATATTTGAAAAAGGACTTTTTGTTATCCTTAATCCTGGACGCTAATCCGAGCTCTATCTCCGCCTTGGCCTTCCTAACAGCCCGCCTGCAGGCCCGAGCAGAGGAGGTATACTCCTCTTTGGAGATTACACCCCCCTTCCACCGGGCGTACGCCACCCTTTTGGCAAGCAGGCATTCCCGGACACCCTTGGTGAGCCAGGGGGGCTTTTGGACACTCCTGCCCGCCTTGCTTCTTGTCGGGATGGACACCCCTTGGGCCCCGAGTATCGTTTCCTTAAGGAACGACCACTCCTCTTGGACGCTGAGTTCCTCTGCCCTCAAGGACCCCAGTTCCTCTCCCACTAATCTCCTCATCTCACTGAAGTTGGCCCTCCTGAAGTCTAGGGCCACCACCTTGCTGCGGGCCCTTGACACTCTACGCTGGATGGTGAATTCCAGCACGCGATGATCACTATTGCCCAGGTGGTCAAGAACCTGGAGGCCTCTTACCAGGTCGTCGCCTGCGGCCAGGACCAGGTCCAGCAGAGCATCTCCTCTGGTGGGACTGTGCACCTCCTGAATCAAGTGGAGGTCCTGCAACTCGGCCAAGAACCTCCTGGAGCGGTCCGTCCCGGCTGACTGCTCCTCCCAGCAGATGTCCGGGTAATTAAAATCGCCCATGACAACTACATCCCTTGCTTTTAGTGTCTCCGCAAGCTGGCCTGAAAATTCCCTGTCCAGCTCCTCCTCCTGATTGGGGGGTCTGTAATAGACCCCCACCGTCAAATCCCTCTCGCCTTGCCCCCCCTGGATCTTGACCCAGAGCACTTCAGCTCGCCCTTCCCCTGACCCCATACTGCTGGCAGAGGATGTGTAGTGCTCCTTGACATAAAGTCCCACCCCCCCCCCTGATACCCACAGGCATGCCAGAATAAGGAACATGGCTTTAAGTGAAGAGGTAATGTACAGGAAGAAAAAGTAACTATAGTATACTACATACAAGTAACTTTTTATATGTGGTTACATGTAGTTACCTGAAAGTCTGACCAAACTTATAGAAGTGATGCCACCAAATTTAATATTCACTTGTGCAAATACCTACAATGCAAATATCCAAATGACAAAACCAGCATGCACATGCTGATTAGGTTCTCAGAGCATATACTTGAGTTTATACCATTCTAGGCCCTTGGTGCTACTCAGGGAGAGCTTTAATGATACCTGTAGCAGTGCTAAGCACACACGGTAACAGAGAAGAGGCATAAACTTAGCTTGCTAGGCATCTTTTCACTAATCACTAGTTTAGGTTGATTACAAGTCTGCGCGAGATACACAGTGAGTCAACAGCCACTATAGCTCCATTCTTATACTAGTTTTGGGTTACAGAAGGACTTTACCAAGTGTCAAAACCAGCAGCATAGGGACCTAGCCAGGTGCCCGGTACACAGGGGCAGCAGTGACTTCCAGTTGCTGCTGCAGTTTACAATTGCAATCACATAGCTGTCAACAACCACTTTTTTTGCTTGTCCTTCCCCTGTCCCACCCATCCCACCCCAAGTCAGCGCCCAGGCTGGTTGCCATGTTTGCTCTGCCCGACTTATGCCACTGCCCAAAACCACAGTCTTGCTGATCGATTACACTGATGCTGTGAAGGTGCAGAAAACTGCCCTTTGGAGGCTGGTACCAACCCGTCCCCTGCAGGGCCGACTCCTCTGCCCTCATCCGTCACCGCTACCAAGGCATCAAACCTGTTCTCCAGCTGAACCTGGGGGGCTTCCACCGCTCTCCACCTAGCAGCTCTAGATTTGGGCACCAAAGTTGAACCATCTTCCACTCCTGCGATGGCTGCGACTCCACAGTATTAAAATACTGTGACCCTAAAACACATTAAGTTGTCAACAGATGCTTCTAAAGAAGGCATTGGAGAAGCTTTGCTTCAAAAATATGGGGATAGCTGGAAACCAGTAGCATATACATCTAGGGCACTTTCTAAGTCAGAGTATCTATATGCACAAATTGAGAAAGACAGTTTAGCTGTGGTATATGGCTGCAAGAGATTTCATATATTCAGCTATGGGAAGCTTGTGATAGCTGAAACTGGTCATTCATCTTTGGTAACTATAGCAAAGAAAGGGTTATCAGACATGCCACCCAAATTACAGAGACTTTTCTTTCAGCTGCAAATTTATGATCTGGATATACAGTACACACCGGAAAAACATCTACCTATTGCTGATATGTTGTCCAGAGCATATGACACAATTCCAGACTCAGACATAGTGCATGTTAATCTAATTAAAAGAGCATTACAAAAAAAAATGTGGGCACTAATTGCAGAAGCTACTGCTCAGGACACCACATTGCAAAAAGTGATAATAGCTATTAGTGCTGGGTAGCCTGGAAAACACATATCGAGCCCCTACTCTTCATTCAAGGAGGAACTGAATGTACTGGATGACAATTTGTTTAAAGGATCATGAGCTGTTGTTCCAGCAGTGCTAAAGAAAGACATGCTAAATAGAATACACGAGGGACATCTAGGCATTGAAAAAATGCAAAAGGAGAGCAAGGGGTGCTCTGTATTGGTCCAACATAAATAATGACATAGAAGATGCTGTAAAGTCTTGTACAATGTGCCTAAAGTACAGATCACCACAAAGAAATGAGCCCATGATGGTCATGGAGGAGCCCATAGCCCCATGATATCAAGTAGGCATTGACTTATTCATACATGCAGGAAAGACTTATGTATTAGTGCTGGATTATTTTTCTCACTGTCCTGAAATTGCATTGCTTGAAAGCACAACAGTAAACCATGTCATAACTAAAATCAAATTGATTTTTGCTAGATATGGGGTTCCACAAATTGTGAAAACAGACGACAGACCTCAATTCTACAGTCTTGAGTTTAAAGAGTTTGCAAACATATATGGATTCTGTCACAACGCTTCAAGTCCTAAATACCCACAATCCAATGGTCTGGTGGACTATGAAGAACAAATAGTAAAGACATTGTTGAAAAAAGCTACAGATTCACACACCAATGTTTACCTGTCACCCTTAAATTACAGGGCAATGCCCATGAACCATGGATTGTCCCCAACAGAAATGCTGTTTAACAGGAAACTCAAAACCAGGCTGCTAAATCTTGTGGATGATGCTCATTAGAATTAAAAGTAAGACATGAAAACATTGCAAAAATCTGATGAACTCAAACAAAAATGGTACTATGACAGGGGTTCCAGGGAGTTACCACAACTACACAACAAAGATACAGTGCTTATTTCAGATGGATGAACATGGAAACAAAAATCACTAGTTTCCCATCAAGTAGCTCCCAGCTCCTACAAAGTAGTCACACTGGAAAGACAGGTGTTAAGAAGGAACAGATGACACTTGCAGCTCGTAAAGGGGAAAAAAGAAGCAGCATCACAAGATTCACCAAAGGAAACCTAGTTAACATCAAAGCAACACGAAATAACAGAGGAGACTGAAAATGACACAGGCAGAGATATCTGAAAAAGGAAAACAAACAAGACCTGAACTTGAGTTGAACTAAACTACCAATGCTAGTATTATGTGGGGATATATTACATGTAAAGCAGGGAGATGTGTGGATACCTTTAAGAGTATTATGTATAAGTGGTTACATTTGCCCCAGGATTTTAAAAGGGAACACCAGATCAGTAAGCTTGTAGCAAGAAACCCTTTTGTCTGCCCCCCTCTCAGATGTGAAGCTCCTCCATATGGTAAAAGACCCTCTTTTAGTATTTGCCACCTTTTGGGGATGCTTTCTCTTTTCTACCTTTTCTTCCTTCTTCTCTCTTTTTCTTTTATCATATCATTATTATTTTTATATAAGGTGCATTTGTAGTGAAAATAGAGCTTGTAGATGCTTTTACAAATATACTTTAAGTTTAAAAGTAAGTTGTACAATGTAACAATGTTAGCAAGAGCAGGAATCTCTGTATGGAGCAGGTCCCTGAATGAATCATGGTTGATTGTGTAACACAGTAGCTAATCTGGATAAGAATGTTAATGAGCGGCAATTAACACCTACAAAATCAGAGACCAAGGAGAAGAAAGAATTAATAAAGAGCCAGGAATTCCCGGAAACTTCATTGTTAAAGGTACGGAAGCCCCCATTTGAACTAATCAATGCTGGAAACAGACCCTTGGGGCTGAAATACCCCCTGATCAACCACTTCCAGAGCTCTATTCACCATGGCAGTGAATCCATCAAAATTCATCAATGGACTCCTGAGACTGCACGTATGTATGGATGTGACCCCTAGGGCTGACAGCTGCCATCCAGTAGCTACCAAGAGGGACATCCCTCGAGGTCAACGCCCCCTGGACTGGGTAAGCCCGAGAATTGGGGAGTCACCAAAGTCTGCCAGAGAGAGATAAAAGGCAGCGAAGAATGACCCCCATTGGTGCCCTCTTTGACCTGACCAGCACCCTGTCTGTCCAGCCAGACCCCCTTCTGCAGCAACATCTCACTGGAAGAATCCTCGACTGGCCATCGACAGCAGACTCCAGCACTTGGGGATAGGTATATCTTGACACCAGTGCTTAGTGTTCAGAGCTAGCTACTGTGAGTGTGTGTGTGTGCATGAATGTTTGTGTGTTTGAGGGGATCAGCACCAAGGTGTATTGTCTGACTTTTACATCTGTCCAATAAACTAGAATTTTATGATGATCCTGTGAGTTGGTGCTTTGTAGCCAGCAAGCTAAGAAGTCTGTCTGAATAAACAAGTTTGTTCATTTGGTAAGTTTAAATCCTTGGTCTTTTGAGAATAACACACTTACTACTACTACAGTGACCACCATGGGTGTGCAGTCATGGAGTGTATGTGTGGTGGGGTGGGGAGTGTCTTTTTTGCATTGTAGCTGATTTCTGTGGGGTATTTGGGTGCCTCTTTTATTTTTATACTTGAGTGTCCTGTTGCATAAAAGCAGATTTTAAGCTGATCAGGTGGGTATCACAAGTGTCCTTCTTAGAGAAGATGTGTTGGTATCTGAGGCCTTGATTGTAGATTACAACTTTTTTGCTGTATGTGGGATAACTGCTGGTTTTGTAGTCCATGGGTTTTTTTGTATATGGTGGTTTGTAGGGTGCCATCCTGGATGTGAAGCATGCTGTCCAGAAAGTTTGTTAGCAAAGGAATATTCCAGAGAAAGTTTGATTGAGTGGTGACAGTTGTTAAATTTGTGGTGGAAGTCAATAAGTGAGTGCAGGTGTTCAGTCCAGATGATGAAAATATCATCTTTGAAGGTATAGGTTTGATGATGATATTTTCTAGAAATTCCTCTTTCAGGTGGCTCATAAAAAGATTCATGAAGAGGGTCATAAAGAAGTGGCCCAGAGAAAAAAGCTGGCAAGCTCCCTATTTGTACAGTCATTAGACTTATGTGTTTGGACCCACAGTCAGCCACCATGTTTGGTTCTAGACACTCCAGCACATTTTGTGAGCAGCTCTCATACGGTGTAGGGTAGGTAAGATAACTAGTAGGGTGGAGGTGCTTGACTTTAGAAAGCTAACTTCAGTGTGCTCAGGAGTTTAGTCAATGATGCACTGCAGGATAGGGGTATTGGCAAGATAAGAGTCCAGGAAGGGTGGTTGTTCCTAAAGGAAGCAATCCTTCAAGTGCAGAGGCAAACTATCCCAGTATGAGGAAAATGGGGGAAAGGAGCCAAAAAACTTCCTTGGCTAAACAGAGAAATCCAGGGGAGCCTAAGGGCAAAAAAGAAGGTATACAGGTGGTAGAAGCAGGGGGAAGCTACCAAGGAAGAATATATCTACTTGGCTCGCACTTGCAGGGAGGCAGTTAGAAAAGCCAAAGCAACTACAGAGCTGAGGCTAGCAACACAAAGACAACAAAAAGTTGTTTTTTTTAGGTACGTAGGAAGTAAAAGGAAGGCACAGGGCAGCATAGGACCCCTACTGAACAAACAAGAGCAATTAGTGACAGACAGAGGGGACAAAACTGAGCTCTTCAATGAATTTTTTGCCTTGGTGTTCCTGAACAGGGCTCAAGATTAGTCTCCTAATGGGCTCTTAGATGGGCATCAAAGGATCGTCAGCCCACCAACTGCTGACGCTGACTTGGTGCAGACTCACTTGGATGGACAAATGTGTTCAAGTCAGCAGGCCCAGATCAGCTACATCCAAGAGTACTGAATGAATTGGCTGGTGTCATAGCAGAACAACTGGCAAAGCAGTTTGAGTGCTTGTGGCACTTGAGTCAGGTCCCAGAGGACTGGAAAAGGGCCAATGTGTTCCCTATTTTCAAGAAGGGGAAGAGGAGGATCTGAGTACTTATAGGCCAGTCAGTCTCGCCTCCATCCTTGGAAAGGTCTTTGAAAAGATTGTGAAGGATCATATTTGTGGGACTCCTGTGGGAAAAATAATGCAGCAGGGAAACCATCATGGATTCATAGCAGGTAGATCAGGCCTGACCAATGTGGTTTTGTTTTATAACAGGGTCACCAAATGCTTAGACTCAGGAGTAGAGGTGGATGTCATTTTCTTGGATTTTTAGCAAGGCCTTAGATACGGTATCTCATCCCATTCTCATAAATAAATTAAGGGGCTGTGATATAGAAGTTTACATTGTCCGGTGGGTGGCAAATTGGCTTAGTGGTTGCACCCAGAGAGAGTAGTTGATGGGTTGGTATTGATCTGGAAGAATGTGGGTAGTGGGGTCCTACAGAGTTCAGTTCTTGGACCTGTACTCTTCAATATCTTCATCAGAGACTTGGATGTGGGTGTGAAGTGTACTCTGTCCAAGTTTGTGGATGATATTAAATTGTGGGGTGAAGTGCACACTCTGGAGGATGAGGAATGATTGCAGGCAGATCTGGACAGTTTAGAAAAGTGGGCAGTACACAATAGGATGCAGTACAACAAAGACAAGTACAGAGTGCTATACCTACAGAACAAAAATATCCAGCACACCTACTGGCTGGAAAGTGACCCTCTCATCAGCACAGAAACGAAAAAGGATCTCAGAGTCATAGTGGACTCCAAGATGAACATGAGTCATCAGTGTGACAAAATCATCAGCAAAGCTAACCACACTTTATCATGCATCAGCAGATGCATGACAAATAAAACCAAGGAGGTGATACTTCTCCTTTATGTGGCATTGGCCAGACCACAGTTGGAGCGCTGCATCCCAAAATACAGGCAAGCCCTAGGAGAATAAACTAAGGGACCTGGATATCTTCAGCCTCCGCAAGAGAAGGCTGAGAGGTGATCCTGTAGCCGCCTACAAATGCATTAGGGGGATGCAGCAAGGGATTGGAGATGTTCTGTTCACCAGGACGCCTCTTGGGGTAACAAGGAACAGTGGTCACAAACTGACAGAGAATAGATTTAAGCTAGATATCATGAAAAGCATTTTCATGGTAAGGGTGGCCTTGGAATGGGCTTCCAAGGGAGGTGATGCTCTCCCCTACCTTGGTGGTCATTAAGACAAGGTTGGATGGGTATCTGTCTGGGGTCATCTGACCGCAGTACTCTTTCCTGTCTAGGCAGGGGGTCCCTTCTGACCCTAGCATCTATGAATCTATGCATCTATAAAATTAGTTTTGCACCCTTTCCAACTGCCACTCTGATCCCCTTATCCTGCTTGATTTGCTTCTTTCCCTCTTCTCCCTCCCCCCATCTGCTGCTCTGCTTTCTGCTTCCTTCCCTATTTGACACTGTGATGCTTGTCTCTTCCCTGACTTGCCCTGTGCCACACACATATGTTGCCTGTGATACTTATGGCATGTGCTCGATAGGTTGGCTACTGCTGTCTTTAGACTTTACCTATCCCTCTGTCCTTAAGTAGTCCTATGTGAATAAAACTGTGTTCAAATTAGCAGGTCCTGATGATCTTCACCCCAGAGTACTGAGGGAATTAGCAGAGGTCATTACAGGACCCCTGGCACAGCTTTAGGACTTACAATACTGACAAGTGCAGGGTACTGCACCTAGGGAGAAAGAACCAGCAGCATACCTACAGGCTGAGAACTCCGTCCTCATCAGCACAGAGGCAGAAAAGGATCTTGGAGTCATTATAGACTCCAAGATGAACGTAGGCCGCCAATGTGGGGACGCAGTTAGGAAGGCTAACTGCACCTTGTCATGCATCATGAGCAGGTCCAAGGAAGTGATCCTCCCCCTCTATATGACATTGGTCAGGCTGCAGTTGGAGTATTGCATCCAGTTCTGGGCGCCGCACTTAAGGAGGTATGTGGACAACATGGAGAGGGTCCAGAGGAGGGCCACTCGCATGATCAGGGGTCAGCAGGGCAGGCCCTATGAGGAGAAGCTACAAGACCTGAACCTGTTCAGCCTCCACAAGAGAAGCCTGAGAGGGGATCTGGTGGCTGTCTATAAACTGGCCAAGGGAGACCAGCAGGCAATGGGAAAGTCCCTGTTCCCCTGAGCACTACTGGGAGTAACAGGGAATAATGGCCATAAGTTGATGGAGAGCAGATTCAGGCTAGACATCAGGAGGCGCTACTTCACAGTTAGGGTGGCTAGGACCTGGAACCAACTTCCAAGCAAAATGGTGCTGGCTCCGACCCTGGGGATCTTTAAGCAGAGGGTAGATGAACACCTTGCTGGGGTCGTTTGACTCCAGTACTCTTTCCTGCCATGGCAGGGGGTTGGACTTGATGATCTGCTCAGGTCCCTTCTGACCCTACCAACTATGAAACTAAGAATCATTCAGCTTAATATCTCCCCATTGTACCTGAACTGGGAGAAACATGACACTGTCTGGCTCCTATAGCAGATGGCTATCCCCAAAGGCATTCAAACAATCAGTTATCATAAAATGTCCCATAATTCACAAATTTTCCATAGTTTCCCTGTATCATCACAAGGACTACAACCAATATAATTAATGAATCTACATTTTTAATTACTACATGCAGATGTAGCTACATGTTACTTTTTTTTGAGTTTCTAAGTAACTAACCTTAAGCGGTCCTTCATTATGCTATTTAATGTTGTGTTAAAGTTTATTGCTTTACATTTTGAAATAATGTTGTGGTGAGGAAAAGAGATGAGTTATCAAATTGACCTTATTTGTATATTTGCAGAGACATTTCAAAAGGAGCAGCCAAATAAATAAAGACTATCTGAAATTTAAAAAGCAAAGTAATCCTCAGACACAGGAAAAGATCATACTTCTCTGACATAAAAGTAATAGTTGACAGCTTCTTCAAAGCTGACACTTATGAGTGAATTCTCTTCAGGATAAATGTATAATAAAAGTCAAGGATAGGAAGTTCTATTTGTCACAGAATTAGCATATAGTAATGTAATGCATGGAGAGTATTTTTTTCTCATTTTTTAAAACTATGCAAACTAAACTAAAAAAAAAATAAATAAACTTTCTTTTTTCCAGTGATTTTAAACTGGGAAATAGATTCTGTTAGTCCTCTTAGTCATTATTTAACTACGCCTATATTTCAGGGGCAGGCAAAGTCTTGCCCACGTGCCAGATCCAGCAGGCAGTGGAGTCCATTTCCCAACAGCCCCTGTCCACGTGGCTGGGGCTGGTTTCCATAGAAACCCCAGCAGGATCCATGCTGTGATAGTACAAGGCCTGGGTTTCTGTGGAGACTAGCCGCAGCAGCACTGGCAGGCAGGCAGCAGCACCAGCACCAGCCTCTTCCTGGTGGGGAGTTAGCAGGGGGGCTGTGCTGTAGGTGGGAATGGGGCAGGCTCAGCTGCCACCACCTGTACAGGTGGGAAGTGGCAGCAGCATCAATGGGAGGAGTGGGTTCAGGGGGCAACAGTTGAGGTGGCTATAGTCCCCCAAGCTTCCCTCCAGCACTGTCTCTTCTGGCAGGGCATGTGGCAGGACAGGAAGCTGCTCTGGGGCCAGGCTGGGATCTTGCAGTGGTGATCACATGGTCCAAAGCCAGGGCAGAGTCACGATCTGCAGCCTGCATGCCCCAGGCAGGGGTGTGCAGGCAGTAGATCATGGCTCTGTCCCGGTTCTAAACTACACTATCACTGCCACAAGATCCCAGCCCAGCTTTGAAGCAGCTCCATGCCCTGTCGCACACCCTGCCAGTGCTGCTGGGGCCAGTCTCCATGGAAACCCTGGCCTTGTGCTATCACAGCCTGACTGCTGCTGGTGTCTCCATGAAAACTGGCCCTAACCACACAGGCAGGGGCTGCTGGGAAATGTAGTTCAGCCCCCAGCCGAATACACCTCTCCTCTAATTGAACACTATCATTAATGAAAAAGAGAACTCTAGTGAGAGAGACAAGAACCCCATTCAGATTTCAACAGCAAGAGGAGTACAAATTAGGTTAATGGAACCCATGTTCACAGCCAGCAATTCTGACTGTGTCTAAAGTAAATGTTTTTTAATTATCAATTGATATACACCTGTTTATATCAAAGGTGGTCCAAACAACAGCAAACTAGGAAAAAAGATCCCATGAACTCCTGCATTTGATGAATAGGATATATGTTCAATTATCATTTTATTTCATGGTTTTTCAAAAATTCAAAATGTATTGCTACTCCTTTTGCACAACAAAATACCCTTTCAAATATTTTCATGTGGTGTTGGAGGTGTTTCTGTTTATAAAGGTCTAGAGGAGAATCATAAACTTTATATCTTTTGCAAAATGAAACCCTCCAGAGGGTTGAGAAAGCAGTGTCCTTTGAAAGGCCAGGTACAGACGTCACACTTTTACTGGTATAAGTGATTGGAAACCAGCTTATACACAAAATAGAAAAGAAGTTCAGCACACAAACTGGTTTAAAAATGTTAGAACCCAGTCTTATTTGCCCTCCTCCCACAAACCAAAGGATGAATATGTGTTGTTCGCTACCAATCTAAACTATGCTGCTTACGGAAAACCATGTAACTTAGATCGATTCTGCCTTGGCCTTTTGAATGCATACACCTAGCCAAAAAGTGAGTTAGTATAAACTTTCCAAGGGACATGAAGTGGTACTTTGTAGCCAAATGAAGGCTCCTAGCATAATATATTAACATAACTGTTTCACATGTCCCGGAATGCTTTAAAACAGTTATGTGATAGATGGTACCAAGGAGAAAACAAAATTGCAGTACACTAAGGAATATAAATATTATATAGTATGAACAAGAGAACCAAGCTTAACATTCAATTGAAATTGATAAAGGCAAATAAAAGATCAAAAGGAATGGGATGCAGACATTTAAACAAGAAGAATATGACCCTGCACAGAGTAGATTACACTGAGCTTGTGTCTGCAGAACCCGCAGTAGAATATTGTCAGTAAAATGGCTTTTGTTGTGGTTCAATGACACTGTTCCAGATCATCAAACTGACCAGCTCAACTTAATATTCCAGGGTGTCTGTGCATTCTCTGGCTTCATCCGCTCTCTCTTTTTCTGCTCCTTTTGTTGGCTGCCGAAACAATTTTGCTTTCCTCTTTGTCTCTTTCTCTCCATGTGTGAAGGACAAATGGAGAATGCATCATTTTTAGCAATGCCTTTTTAGCAAAAAAAAAAAAAGAAAGAAAGAAGAAAATAATAATTAAAGACACAGCTGTTTAACCACTCCCCCTTATTTTTCCCTTGTTCACACTCAAAATGTTCTGGTATTAAATCACTTATGTAAAAACATTTAAAGAATTACCATTCCAGGGTTGGTCAGAACCTTTTTATAAAGCAACAATAAAATATTTTTATATAGGATATTTTCCCTGTTTTTCATTAAAAAAAAAGCCTGTATAGAAGGATACATAACTGGATATATATCTAACTGTTTAAATGGCCCAATATGAACAGGATATAGCTACCACATTATGATATTATGTTGTATAGTACCTGTTTGGTTATACTCAGAATTATGTTAGTTAGTTTGATTTTTTGGCTAGGAACAGAAGTTACACACGAACCCATTTCAATGAGTGGAAACTGGTTGAAACCTGTAACAGAACAGAAGTTCACTGCACACAAACCACTTTCAATATTATCAAAACCGGTTTAAGATAAACCTGGTTGGATGTAATATGAGAGACTTAACTGATTTAGGTCAAACAAGTTTACTTCTGTCCCAGATCCCTTTCTGGTTTAAGTTAACTCACCGTCCCCTGAGGCTTGCAACAGCTAAGGCAAGCACCTTTGAGATTCAGGAGGGGAAGAATTTGCCCCAGCTCCCTGGGGTTGCCCTGGACTGGGAGACCTTGGGCTGGGGCAGGGGAAGCCCCACAAGGCACGTGCTCCTCAGTGCTCCCACACTGACCTGCATTGGTAGGCACCTGGCAAGAAGGACTCCTTCTCCCTCCCTCCTGTGGCAGCAGCTGAATCAATCAGCAGCTGGGAAGGGGGAGGGAAGGAATTCTGCTCAGCTCCCCAGGGCTGCCTGGGCTGGGGAACCCAGGTTGGGGGAAACCCCTAAGGTGGGCCAGCACCTGGCAGGAGGTTCCTTAACTCCCTGTGGGGAGACAGCAGGGAGTTGGGGGCATGTACTGGGGAGACAACTGGGGACACTTGGATGGGATCCCGATTTCCAACAGGCTGGGAGACGTGCCTTAGTGTTCCCTGCCTACTGGTCTGTGTCAGTGCAGGCCTCCCCCAGCCTTTCCCAAATGAAAACTGAATGCCAGTTCAGTTGGTTATCGGTTCAGTCTATGCAGTTTAGAGGAAGCTGCCTAGATTGAATCGATTCAGCCTCAGGCTTTTTTGCTGTCTGTGAAGAAGTTCATGATCTAACAGAATAATTTTTTTGTAGTGAAAACATGGCTCTATACATGTGTAGCAGACACACTAAAACACAGCATGCCTGCTGTTCGCAACTGATGAAACACTGTTGAGATAAGTTACTGACAAAAATTGATGAATGCTACAAAAATATACACTGCTATTTATTGGATTTAGGACCATAAATTCATTCTGACAGTATTTACAACCACTGAATCATTTCCCATGAACTTTTATGCAAGCAATTTTCTTTTGTGTAAAGTTGCTGACAGAAAATAAAACTTACATGCATATCCTTGCTCAAAATATTACACAAAAGAGATTCCACAACAATCTTAAAATCACTTTGATTTTCTAACTGTTGTCTATAAAAATTATAGACAACTACTGAGGGAGCAAAAAAAAAATTAATATTTCTTAGGTGAAGAGTGCCTTTCATAGTTAGGAAATCATGAAGACTACAGAAAGATTCTAATACTTCATAGATAGTCCAACATGCTAAATTATGTATCATAATCATTTGTCAATCCATTATGAATAATTAATTTTGTAAAAATACTTCATTTCATGAATATATTATGAACAGAAAGAACAAGGTTCATTGTATAAACTGTTCACAGCAAATGGGTCATTGCTCAACTGCCTTTTCTTTACTGCTAGTACCAATATAAAATGGATAATATTTCTAATACAGCTGTTTTAGTTTTACTTGGAAGTACAATGAATTTGAATAATTTGCCAGACTCTGCTTTCAATACACGTTGTTTTAAACGTGTAATATGCTATTACACGGTCATGGTTTCAATATTATACCTAAGTGGTATCATCATCATCATCATTACTCTAAGATCTTTGATGCTAGCATTTCCATTTATTAAACAATATGGTTAATCTTTTATCACCAGCATAATCTAAGATTTCATCCACTATCTTGAATGATTGCACTCTTGGACTGTATGAAATATGATGTATCAATGATTCAGTGAAATGTGTGCTACAGTTCATCAAGCTGGGTAGATTAGCTAAAAAAATCCCTTGCAGATCAACCACTGGGGGGAAAAAGCATGACAAATAATCAGATTGAAGGTTTGAGTTTTGTTTTTGTTTTTAAATCAGAATAACTGTTACTAATTTAGAGGTTGGTGCCAATGTTTCAAACTTAGGAACAATTGCTTAGAGGAGTAATGAAAAAAGTCATCTCTTGCAAGGTAAAACAGCAGTTGACCAAGTAGTTGTGAATAATATTCTTAAAGAAAAGTGTCTTAAAAATTAAACGGTCGCTTTTGAAAAATTAATACCTTGAAGCTTTGTAAATGGGTACAATGATGCCTTGGGTTTGTAATGAAAATGTTTGATTGGAAAAGTATGAATTGATGGGATAGAAGAATTCTGACAGCCACAAAGTATTTAAAATAAGGTAGTACTATTTTCAATCAGATTTGTTCAATATCTTTGAACAAACAAAGCAAGCATCAATTCTTGAAGATGTTCTTGATACTTCTAAATACCATAAGATGAATTAGGGAAACAGACTGAGATTTTTTTTTTTTTATTGTCTCTATTGCCATATTTTTAAACCACCACTGTACCCCAAAACCTAATCCATTTACTTCTTTGGCAACAGGATGTGGCATTTTTAAAAGCACTAGATTTGTATAAATTTTATCTTTAAATGCAAACAAATGAAACTCAGTCACCTGTAGGGGCTAGAATAGCAGCTAACTAAAGGAAAGAAAACTGCATGACAATTGTCGAATGGAAGACAGCCAATACATGAAAAAAAATCACACACTTGCAAAAATAAAACTGGCTATGCTGGAGAAGGCAGGAAACCCCATCCCAAAATCCCATCCAATTTAAGTTGGGATAAATATATTCCCATTTCCAAACTGGTGATCAACTGGAACCTGAGCATATGACCTTGAGCATATATAGCACACCAGCAGGCATCTAAGAAAGAGGATACTCCATGCCATTTCAGAGCACTGGCCTATTCTGTCTTGTAGTATATTTCTATACATGGTCAACTTCTAGGCTAGGGGCAAAAACTTCACATAAACTGGTATAAAAGATCAGAAACCAGTTCAAATCTATAACAGAACAGAAGTTCAGTGCCAATAACCTACTTTCAAAATGGCCAAAAACAGTTTAAGATAAACCTGGATGGATATAATATCAGACTTAACTGATTTAGGTTAAATCAGTTTATTGAACTTCTGTCCCAGATCCCCTCCAGATTCAAGTTAACTCACAGTACCCCAGCATCCCAGGATGCTTGACATCTCCCCCACAGCCACCTCCCTGCACACAGGGTGGGCAGGCTAGCCTTGACCTAAGCTGTCTACTCCAGAAGAGCAAGGAGGCATGCTCTAGAGCCCCCTTGATTCTGGCTTGGGCCTCTACAAGCATGTAGCTACATTTCTGGAATCAAAAATGAATATTCACTTGCCTATTGGTTCAATCTATGTAGTAGGCCTGTGCAAAGTGGCAGGTATTAGCTTTGTATTCAGCTGATTTGGGGGACAGTGATTCGATTTGGTGATTTGAATCCCTGTCCCAAATAGATTTGGCCGAATCTGATTTGGAGATTTGGCTGCCACCAAATTGTCCAAATCTGTGAATCAGACAAGCCCCATCCACCGTCCACTATCCCAGCCCTGTCAATGGCTGCCCCGCCCAACACCAGTGTCCTGGCTCTTTGAAAAAACTGACCAGCTGCTGCCAGGTGGGGAGGGCAATCCCCGCTGCCCCTTCACTGCCACTG
>NW_005842701.1:125771-183476 GCF_000455745.1 Alligator sinensis
CATGGTCCACTCCCCCCTCCTCCAGCTCCCCTCCCCCACCCCCCTTCTTACCAGCATGGACTCCGGGGTCCAGCTCCCTGCAGCAGTGAGTGGCATCAGCCAGCAGAAGCAACAGCGGAGCTGTGTGCCACTCAGGACTGACCAGCACAGGTAGGGGGAAAGTGCAGCTGTGCCCCTTCTGCTCCGGCTCGGCTCATCCTGTCCCAAGCGGCACATGGCTACTCCTCTTCCCACATGCACCGCGTCAGCAACGTCAAGCTGACACGGTGCATGTGGGAAGCTTGTCCCTTCCCCAGACCTTCAGCAGCCATTAGGAAGCTGCTGAGGGGCTGGGGGAGGGACAAGGGGTGGGAACGAAAGTAAACAGTGTTTACTTTTGTTTCCCATCACAGTACCGTGGGCCTCAGAAAATGCCTTGGTGGGCCCCATTGAGGCCCGTGGGCCATATGTTGGACAAGCCTGTTATAGGAAGACATCCTTCACTGTATCATTACCTAATCACCATTCACTTTTGCACTTCCATTATTCAAATGTTCCATTCCATAATGACAAAGATATAAAGAAATACTCTATTTTTTAAGAGAAGCACTGGGACTAATTTAACAATGAGGTTAGAAATTTGGTCAGGAAAAAAAAATGAACTTCAGCTTGGAAAAATGCAAGGTAATGCATCTGGGGAAAATAATCCAAAATCACAGCTACAATGGATGGGGGAGACCTGGAAAATAGTAATGCCTAAAGAGACCCGGGAATGACAGTAAGTAGCAAATCACATACAAGTTTGCATTGTCCTTCTGAGGTAAATAAAACCAGTGAAGTTTTGTGCTGAATGTGCAGAGGTCTGAGATCAGGAAAAATATGTTTGTGCCTTAATACATTCTAGTAAAAGTAAACATATTCCCCAAATTATCCTTAATGCTGAAAGGAATTTCAGTATTGCAAAAGGTTTGTATGATCCATCCACAAAATGAATGAAATTATTCGACTTTCAAAATATTTTGCTTGTAAAGTGTTTTTTTTTTCTTTTTCCAATTACAGGTTGAAACACCATTTCTCAATAAGAAAAGTAACCATTTGGAAGGTACATTAATAATGTTCACGCTACAGAGTGCCTGGCCCTGCAAGTGGAACTGGGGTCCAGCCTCACCTGTGGCTTATTAGCTACTTCCCATTTGTGACTGATTAATGAAAGATCAGAAAAAGCAGCAAGCAGCTAGTATTTCTGTAGTGAGCTGTAAGTCCTGGGAGTAGGAGAAGTCCTAGTTGCTTGGGAGGACCAGAAAAAAGCTGGAAGTCTTCTGGCAGAAAGCCTCAAAACTGGAACAAAAAGAGCATTATTTATGTTTGACTCTTAGAGCAGATAAGAGGCAGGCAAAAGTTTTCTTTTCCCCAGAAAAAAATTCTAGATTTGAATAATTTTCTATTGGATTGAAACCAAGACCTTTAAAAGCATGGATAAACAATGAAGGTGTGACAGGCTAGCTGGCAGTGACTTAGCCCAGGGGTTTTGAAAGGATAAAAGATGATTGGAGGACTTGGGATTCCCTTTCCTCACCAATCAGGCTCCAGAGACTCACCGTCCATGTTCCTTGATTGGCCTCTTGGGTCACCTGGAGGGGGATAAAAGGGGGAGTGTGGCTGACTCAGGAGAGACCAGTGAGGGACGATAAGGAAGGAGCTTCAAAGAGCTGGGCCAGCGGGGTGGGAGAAGTTGCCCCAGAAGCACCTGAAGGAGTGGGATCTGCAGGCAGCAGTTGGACCCTCAGCAGCATTGCATTTGGACCACAGGAGAGGCTCCCCACTGGGCTCCAGGATCCCCGCCCAGAGACTGCAGCCAGCAGGAGAGGCTCCCCAGCTCCAGTAAGGATCTGAGCAGCGACCGGAGCGGTTCCCAGCTCTGCTTCCAGCTCCTCCAATAAGAGGCCAGGCAGCTCAATCTGAGATAGGGGCTCTGGCAAAGTCAAGACCCCTAGCAGCTTGACTAAATACCAGCACTGGTGACTGTGTAGTAGAATTTCTATCTACCATGTGGGAGATCCAAGTTCAAGTCCTGCTTGGGATGAGTAAACTAACAGGGAGAAAATCTTGTTGCAGTGGAAAGGGGTCATTGTGTTCCCCTTTCCAGGTACCTAGGCCCTATATTCCTTGTTATTTGTATTTTGTGCCTTTTATATTTCACCAACCAGTATTGTTTGTTCTGCTGTTTGCGTTTTATAATTTATTAAACCTGTCTTTTGTCAACTGGGTGAATATGTCTACAGAAACATGTAATCATGAACTTAATTGGCCTGATTAATTGTGTGTTGGTATAAATGAAAAAAAACCTACACAACATGAGTTACAGAGCCCGTAGTAAAAAGTACTAAGCTGATCTCTACAAAAGTACTATCTCTACAGCCTGTTTGTTCATATCAACTGCTTTTCTTGAAAAAAATCTTCATTAGTTGACAAGGAAAATTACAAAGTTACAACCCAGCACAAGGTTTATGGTTGTGCTGTGCTTGGGGACCTGGACACAAAACACATTTATGCCACTCTCAAGTCTGTGCAAGATGTTAAAACACTGGCATGATTGGGATTGAAGGAATTTTATGCCTTATCCCAAATACTGTAACTCCTCCATGCCAGATGTGTATGGAAGGAGGAGCAATTTTTTGGGATGGGGCATATATTTCCTCCAATCCCAACCATGTCACTGATGAGCTGCTCCCAGCCTTATCCTATGGATCAGGATCCCAGAATCAAGGCTAGCCCCAGCCCTAAATAGTTCTAAACCCAGCTGTCCAAGCCCAGAGCTGACAATCATCTGATGTTAACCCCAAGACAGCCTCAGGTTCTGTTCAAGAGTCAGGGTTGGCCAACAATCAGCAGGATTTGGAGACTTAGTTGGAAACCCAGGAGTGTCCTGGAGCCATCAATAAGTTAATTCTTGGCCTGAGCCCTGGGATGGCCTCAGGTGAGTGATGCTACATAGCAAATTTATGGTGCCATACAAAAAGTTTGCTGATGACACCAAACTTTTGGGCAAAGCATCCACACCAGAAGACAGGCGGGTGATCCATGCTGACCTGGACAGGCTCAGCAAGTGGGCGGACGAGAATCTGATGGTGTTCAATGCCGATAAATGCAAGGTTCTCCACCTTGGGAAGAAAAACCCGCAACATCCTTATAGGCTCGGCAGTGCTATGCTGGCTAGCACTATGGAAGAAAGAGACTTGGGGGTCATCATTGACCACAAGATGAACATGAGCCTGCAATGAGATGCTGCAGCTAGTAAAACAACCAAAACGCTGGCTTGCATCCATAGATGCTTCTCAAGCAAATCCCGGGACATCATTATCCCCTTGTACTCGGCCTTGGTGAGGCCGTAGCTGGAGTACTGCATCCAGTTTTGGGCTCCACAATTCAAAAAGGATGTGGAGAAGCTTGCGAGAGTCCAGAGAAGAGCCACGCGCATGATCAGAGGTCAGGGAAGCAGACCCTACGACGACAGGCTGAGAGCCCTGGGGCTCTTTAGCTTGGAAAAGCGTAGGCTCAGGGGTGATCTGATGGCCACCTATAAGTTTATCAGGGGTGATCACCAGTATCTGGGGGAACGTTTGTTCACCAGAGCGCGCCAAGGGATGACGACTAGGTCAAATGGTCATAAACTACTAAAATACCATTTCAGGCTGGACATAAGGAAGAATTTCTTTACTGTCCGAGCCCCCAAGGTCTGGAACCGCCTGCCACCAGAGGTGGTTCAAGCGCCTACATTGAACACCTTCAAGAGCAAAATGGATGCTTATCTTGCTGGGATCCTATGACCCCAGCTGACTTCCTGCCCTTTGGGCAGGGGGCTAGACTCGATGATCTTCCGAGGTCCCTTCCAGCCCTAAAGTCTATGAAATAAAGATAGTCCACATGTTTTGTGCAGCTGGCTTACTACTTTATGTAACTATACATTGATTGCATGTGTAGCATTGTGAGTGCTCTAAGTGCAAGTAACTTCTTCATTGGATCATAACTGTAACGTGACACATGCATAACAGATGCATATGTAGGTACAAAAAAGAAACAGACATGCAAAATCAGCCATGCACTCTTGTAATTCACTCAAATTTGGTGCAGAATTATTCTGAGAAAAATCAGGTTTAAAAATACACCAATATAAATTAGAATCATAGAAAGTTAGGGTTGTAAGGGACCTCAGGAGGTCATCTAGTCCCTCTCCCTGCTCAAAGCAGGATCATCCCCAACTAGGTCATCCCAGCCAAAGCTTTGTCTAGTCAGGTTTTGAAAAGCTCCAAGGATGGAGCTTCCATCACCTTCCTGGGTAACTTGTCCCAGTGTTTTAATACCCTCCTAGTAAGTAAATTCTTCCTAGTATCTGACCTAACTTTCCCTTGCTGCAACTTGAGACCATTTTCCTTGCTCTGTCATCTGCCACCACTGAGAACAGTTTAGCTGCATCCTCTTTCGAACCCTTGTTCAAGGAGTTGAAGGCTGCTATGAAGTCCCCTCTCAGTCTCCTCTTCTCTAGACTAAATAAACCCAGTTCCCTCATCCTCTCCCCATAAATCAAGTTCCCCAGCCCCCTTACCATTTTGTTGCCCTCCGCTGGACTCTCTCCAACTTGTCCACATCCTTTCTGTAGCGGGGCCCCAAAAATTCTCGATGTGGCCTCACCAGTGCTGAATAGAGGGGAATAAGCACTTCCCCTAGCAACACACCTACCAATGCACCCCAGTATGGCATTAGTCTGCTTGGCAACCTGAGCACACTGCTGGCTCATATTCAGTTTATTGTCCACTGTAACCCCAGGTCCTTTTCTGCAGTTCTGCTCCCCAGTCAGTCAGCTCCCAGCCTGTACTGGTGTATAGGATTGTTCTGTCCTAAGTGCAGGACTTTGTACTTCTCCTTGTTGGAGCTCATGAGCTTCATTTTGGCCCACTCCTCCAATTTGTCTAGGTCACTCTGAACTCTAGTCCTACGCTCCTGCATATCTACTACTCCCCCCAGTTTGGTGTCATCTGCAAACTTGATGAGGGTGCACTCTATGCCATCTTCCAGGTCATTGATGAAGAAATTGAATAAAACCGGTCTCAGGACCGACCCCTGGGGCACTCTACTTGATACCGGCTGCCAGCTAGACATTGAGCCATTGATTAATACTTACTAAGCCCAATGATCCAGACAGTTTTCTATCCACCTTACAGTCCATTTATCCAGCCCATACATCCTTAGCTTGCCTGGGAGAATGTTATGGGAGACTATCAAAATCTAAAAATAAAGGTACACCACATCCACCAGTCTCCCCATATCTACAGAGCCAGTCAACTCTTCATAGAAGGCAATCAGGTTGGACAGGCATGACTTGGCCCTGATGAATCTATGCTGACTGTTCCTAATCACTTTTTTCTCCTCCAAGTGCTTAGAAATTGATTACTTGATCTGCTCTATGATTTTTCCAGGGACTGGTCTATAGTTCTCTGGATCCTCCTTCTTCCCTTTCTTCAATATGGGCACTATGTTTGACCTTTTTCAATCAACCACAGCCTCTCCTAATTGCCATAAGTTTTCAAAGTTGATGGCCAATGGCTCTGCAATCACATCAGCCAATTCCCTCAGCACCCTTGGGTGCATCCCATCTGGCCCCATGGATTTGTATACATCCAGCTTTTCTAGGTAATCCCTATCCTGTTATTTCACCATGGAGAGCTGCTCACTTCCTTTCCAAACTGCACTATCCAGTGCAGTAGTCCAGGAGCTGACCCTGCCTGTGAAGAGTGAGCCAAAAGAGACATTGAGGTCTTCAGCCTTTTCTACATCCTCTTTCACAGGGTTGCCTCCCCCACTCAGTAAGGGACCCTCACTTTCCCTGATCCTTCTCTTCCTACCAACATACTTGTATAAACACTTTTTGTTACCCTTCATATCCCTTGCTAGCTGCAACTCCAATTGTGCTTTGGCCTTCTTGACTTCATCCCTGAATGCCCAAGCAATGCTTTTATATTCTGCCCCAGTTATTTGTCCAAATTTTCACTTCTTATAAGCTTCCTTTTGTGATTTAGTTTACTGAAGAGTTCCCTGCTAAGCCAAGCTCATCTTCTGCCACACTTGCTAGTCTTTCTGCATGTTGGGATGGTTTCTTCCTGCACTCTCACTGAGGCTCCTTTAAAGTACAGCCAGCTCTCCTGGACTCCTCTCCCCCAGACTGGCTTCCCAGGGGACGCTGCCCATGGGTTTCCTGAGTGAGTCAAAGTCTGCTTTTCTGAAGTTCAGGATCCTTACTCTGCTGCTCTTCATCCTTCCTTTCCTCAGGATCCTGAACCCAATCTTCTCATGGCCAAGTTGCCATTCACTACTATATTCATGACAGTGCTCCAGTCATGTCATAATTCTGTGACGCTGCAAAGACTTCCAATTCTTCCTGCTTGTTTCCCAGGCTCTGTGGATTTGCACACAGGTACCTGAGGTAACTAGTTGATTGTCCTGATTTCTTAGGAAGTATGAGAACACCTCCCCTGTTGCCCCTTCCTGCCTGTACTTCCTCCAGATTTCCCATTACTTACCCCAGGGCTTTGATCTCCATCCCCCCATTGAGCCTAGTTTAAAGTCCTCCTCACTAAGTTAGCGAGTTTGTCTGCAAAGACTCTCTTCCCTCTCTTCATCAGGTGGATCCCATTTCTTTCTAGCAAGTCTTCTTCCTGGAACAACATCCCATGGTCAAAGAAGCCAAAGCCCTGCTGGAACACCATCTGCACAGCTAAGAATTGATCTGCAGGATGCACCTGCTCATGCCTGGGCCCTTTCCCTTGGCTGAAAGAATCGACAAGAACACAACCTGAACCTCAGACCCCCACGCCCTTGCACTCAGAGCATTGCAGAGACTTTTGATATGCTCATGATCTCCCCTGGCAGTATCATTGGTGCCCACATGGATAAGCAGCATGGGGTAATAATCCGAGGGTTGGATGAGGCTTGGTAGTCTCTCCATGACATCTCAGATCTGGTCTGCGGGCAAGAAGCAGACCTCCCGAGACAACAGGTCAGGTCAGCAGATGGCTCCCTCCATCCTCCACAGAAGGGAGTCTTCAACCACCATCACCCATTGCTTCTTCTTGGTGGCAGTCTTCTCGATCCTTCCCACCTTGGTGAGGCCTGGCCTATATTCTTCCACCAATGGAACATGCTCCTCCTTCTCTGCTGCTAGGGCTGTATATCTATTCTCCAGATGAACCACTGCAGGTGGAGGTGAAGATCTCTGCTTGCTGCCAGAAGTCACAAGCCTCCAGTTACCACCCACATCCTCTCTCTTCTGTAGCACTGCAACTGGTATTTCTTCCTCCACAGTCCTGGAGGTCTCATCCAGCATTAAATCGATGAACGCTTTATGGCAGAGGATGCTTCAGAGCATCATCACCTCCTACTGTAGTTCTCTTGCTTGTTCCCTTGTTGTCCTGTGAGGTCAGGCCAACTCTCAGGATCTCAATATTATGCTGTTAGACAGGAGGGTGTGACACAATTGCACATATACAAACACACAAATCAATTAGGTGCATACACACACACTACCAACTCAGGCACATACACATCCAAACCAGCCTAGGCACATGCATACCTATCACCATTTCAAGCACATACACACTACACACACCACAAATTAGACAACAATCAGTTTTCAATACCTACACATTCTGTACACATATATGGATCAATAATTCATATATCACACACATGATGACATATATATTCACCAGTTCACACACATACCACCCACCTACACATACATGCAGGTGAGTTCCTAACTTGGATGGTACAGTATGCATGTGTGTGTGTGGGGGGGGGGGTACTTGGGATACCTGGGGGAAGGTTAAGTTGACAGAGAAAGTGTAAGGAAGAGAAACAGAGTCCAAGTCCTTGCTTGAAGAGAGGGTGGAGGTGATAGCTACCTATCCAGGCTGGAAAGGGGTCTTTGTCCAGGAAGTGTTGTCCACAGTGGGGTCACTGGCAGGGCCTCTGGGTGGATAGGTGGTGTGGCATGTTTCTGGTTCAGATGGAGAGGGTGTCCCAAGGAGACAGTCTTCACTACCCCTTTTTATGGGGCAGATTACCCCTTATCTCCTATGGGGAGGGCTTGTCCAGGCAATATCAGTTCTGTTCCAGAGGGTTCCAGGTGTTCATACTGAGCATGTGCAGCCTTGGCACAATGGTGGGTTGCCTTATCTTTTGTTTCTTGAATGCTGAGGGTGGTTCCAATGGCTGGGTCATTGGTCCAGGTATTGGTGTTGATGGTTCGGTCATTTAGAGGGAGCTGCTTTTAGACCTGCTTCCATTGTCTCTCAAGTACCCTCATTCATCCCCATTCATTCAGGAACCAAGTTACATAGGAGGAGTAGGTATGAGTCATAGGTTACAACATACTTACACAACAGGGCATGGGGAAAAGATGGAGACTTGACAAACAAAATGGAAACTTGACATGACTTATGCTAACTTACATATGTAGGCCTAAATCATATAGCATCAGTAAAACAGTAATATAGACTAGTAAAAATCAATATAAACATAATAATTATACGATATAAAGAAGGAGAAAAAACAAAACAAATACAACTTGCTACCAAAATAAAATGTTGAAGCTTATCCTATGTCTTAGCTTACTTATACTTATCTATAGGGAATAGACAGGGAGAGGAAAAGTCAGAAATGGTTGGGGAAGGGGAGGGAATGCATTTTAAAATAATAAAAAAAGAAAATCTGGGGGTTTTGCTACACTCTGAGAGACATCACCAAGAAGCACCACTCATACTGCAGGCACTCCCTGACCTGGCTGTCAGTGGAAGGAACCTGCAAGCTGCAGTCACCACAGCGCCAAACCTGGACCTGGGTGGAAGTGTGGATGGTGAGCAGTCCTGCCTGGACAGAAGCCTCACAAGTGCAAGCAGAGGTAGTGGCAGTGGCTCTGGCATTGTGACCTCCTCCATCCATTTCCCTGGGTCTCTTAATCTGCTTTCTTTTTTTATTGCTCTTCTTCCAAGCAGACCTTCCCTAGTGAACTCACTTGGAACTGGCCTGTTTATTTCTCATTGGCCTCAAAGGGTTCCTTTTTTTCCTGCTTCCTCATGCTACGCTGAAAGACTTGCTCCTCAAAAAGTGTGGGAGGACCCATGAACTGCCTTAGAAACTGCCTGCAAACTGATTTCCCTGTTTTCAAACCTTGTTCACTGGCTCCCTGATCACCTGGAGAGTCTCCTTGCATACCCTATTGGGCCTGGACTGGCTTTGCCTCCTCATCTGGACTTCTGTCAGACCCAGGAAGCAATCGCTCAGCAGTCAGCAATCACGCCCAGATTCTCAGAGTACATGCCCCAAGCGCACACAGCCCACCAAACAAACACTAAGAAAACCAAAGGCACAGACAGTTGTATCGCTTAACTTCCCTGAGCAGGATCTGGGGCCTGGCTTCTCTCCCCCTTCCTCCTCTTGCTCCTCAGCAACTGCCTGCAAACTGCTTACCCTGTTTGCAGCCCCATATCTTGTCCTTTAGTCTATTGTATTTATTGGCATAAAAGCCTGGTGTAATTTGTAACAGTGTATAAAATCAAAGTGAATTGTCCCCTTAAAATGTGTTCCCTCATTTCCTCTCTATCCATAGTATGTTTATGAACTGTATTTAAAAGAGATATGGTGGCTAACAGTTATTGTACTGAACTATAGGGATTTTAGAGTCCTTCTATGCTGCCCCAGCCCCTCAGGAGCATGCAATCCCACTGAAATGCCATGCAGTCCCACTGAAAATTCCCAAAGAACCATCTGCTTTTATGAATGGGTGTACATAGTATGGAGCTTTCTAAGATTAACAGTAGATCCAATTTCTTAGATTTCCTCAGTAAAAATAACCAATAAATATCATGGGCTGTCCATGTTTCCAGGTTACTGTATTCTACAACAATATTTATGAATGTCAATAGTAAAGGAAAATATTATTATTGATAAATATGCTTTGTATACAGTGAAATATTCCAGGATTAACTACAGCAAGACTTTCCAAAGCTAGGGAACTAATAGAAAGTATGGGATTTTAAATAAAAAAAATATAGTGTAATTTAGAGTAATGAATGATGCTTTAAGGCTAGGTTAGATGCCAGAAAATAATTCCAAATAAATAAATATGTATAATACAATAATAGTTAGAGTCCCTAATCTGGTCTATAATCCAGCTGAACAAATTGTTCATGATCCAATTCTTGGGTACATTGATTTGGACAAAATCAAGCAATTGTTTAGATTTCAGTTTGGGAAGGAAATTCTTTTCTCTGACTGCATTATATGTATTGTGACTTTTGGAGACATTTGGATTTGGATATAGGCTCAAGAAGGGCAAGAAAATGTGGTTAAAAGAAAATTAATTCTGAAATATTATGATATTTTATATGAAATAAATGCCTTGTTCAACTCTCCAAGATGCTTCGCAATCAGGTATGGTACTTTCATAATTAAATAAATCACAGATGGCAGAAAAGCCAAATGATGTTATAATTTAAAGACTAATGGGACTTTTTTCATCTAAGTGTGTAAAAAGTCATTTCAGAAACCATAAAATTATTTCTTATTCCCCATCAGTCCTATACTGTCCACAGAAGCCTGACATTATTTGAATCAGTGGCATATCCTGTCAAAATGACTTACGTTTGTTCTTAAGTGTGAGTGTGTCAGTGGGATTGCTCATGTGTTTAAAGTTAAGCATATGCTGACGTGCATGCTGAAGTAGAATTGGGCCCTAGGCATTCATTACTTTAAAAGAACAAGACCTATAAAACAATAATTGAAATGCAACAGAGCTTGAGAACTTGACACGAGGGCATAGGTGTTTCCCGCCTTTCCTGTCAGCATCTCATGGGGAGTAGAGCAGCTTCTTACATCTAGGAAGGAATAGTAGCTATGGGGCATGTTGTGTATTGAGGTGTTTTGGTTGGAAGAATGCTATGGAGACTTCTCAAACCATGTCCTTTCTGTTTCTGTTACTCTGGGCTGATGTTTGCAGTTTCTCTAGAACTTGGAACCCCAATGATTTGTCATGGTTTCAGAATCTCTGCAAACATTTTTCACATCTCTACTCTTCATTCCATATAAGCAGATTGTATTTGGGAATATAGATAGATTTATGTTGGCATGAACCAGGATAGAGTTAATAACAGAAGCTGGCACCTAATTATATGATGAGGGGTCTCTTAAAGCAATCCATCATTTATATGGGGTTCTAAGTTTATTGTGATAGCATCCAATGGTCTCAGTTGATACCAAGATTACCTGCCAGACTAAACGATTGCTAGGTTCTTTACAAACATAGTAAAGAGTTCTCACCTTGAAGAGCTTTCAGATTAACTAAATCAGACAAACAAAGGAGAAAGGAGGTTTTATGGGTCCTGTTTTAAAAATAGAAAAATGAATCCTATCCCAGAATGACTGACTCTGGGCCACTGGATAACAGTCTTCAAATACCTGAAGGGTGATTACAGGGCATGGAGATGGGCTTTTCTCTTTGGCTGTTGGGAACAGGACTAGGAATAATGGCCTCAAGATTCAACAAGGGAAATTTAGGTTGGAGGCTAGGGTGAAGTTTTTTCTCTGTGAGGTGGTCAAGAACTGGAACAGGCTATCTAGAGAAATTGTGGAATCTCCATCCTTGGAAGTTTACAAGAGCATGCTGAACAAACACTTGGCTGGGATGGTTTAGTTGGGGATGTTCCTGCTTTGAGCAGAGGGATGGACTAGGGGTGCAGACAGAAGTGCAGCTCCTTGCTGTAATTGAAAAGGATATGCAGGAAGTATTTTGAGTTACAACAACACCTCCAAGCAAACAGAAGTTCATTGTTGGTTTCATGGGGGAGGGTAATCTAGCTGTTGGTGAGAGCCTGCAGCCAGTTTCCCCTAGCAACAGCCCCTCCTCTTTTCCAGTCTGTCCCTGTTTCAGAATGGGTATGGGGAAAGGGAGCAGAGGAAGCTCATTCTAGGGGTTCCCCACTTGGCACTGGAGGGTAGGGTGGGTGAGCTCCCTCCACCTCAGGGCTCCAATACACCCACCGAACCCTCCAGCAGGGGCTGAAAGAACCCTAGACTGAACTCCCACAACTCCCTTTCCACCCTCCCATTCTGAAAAGAATTCAAGGTGGGCAAGCAGCACAGACAGAAGTTATAGAAGATGCTCTGTTTTGAAACACCTTCCTCTGACCCTTCATGAAATGAAGGCTCAGATTTTTGCATGATCAGCCATTTTTAAAGCTGTCTGCAGCCATGCACTTGTGTTTGGTCATGTCTATAGACCATTTTCTGTGGCCAGATTGGCTAAAAATTGTCATTTCTGTCTGAGCCCTAGATGTCCTTATGAGGTCTCTTCCAGCCCTACTTTCCTATGATCCTAGAATATGAAGTCCTTTGCATGGATTTTTAATAGATTAGATAAGAAATTCAGGACCAAAAATGAGCATTAGGAAAATTTCCCCCACCTCTTGATTCAGTGTTTTCCTATATAAATAAACTAACTCAAGAAAGGGGACTAAGTTGGCTCTAATTGTGTGTCATTAAGTACACCACTTAATATGAATAAACTCGTCTTTGTCAGAATGACTCTTTTATATGCACCTGAAGTCTTTTAACAGATCCAGCCAAGTAACTCGTATCACTTCCAAATAGTGGAGTTAGAACATAGAAGGAAAAATATTCCTGTAAACAAAACAAAAAGAGCTGTACCATAAATACAGATGAAGTAAAGAAGAAGATGGAGACACAAATCTCCTAAAGGAGAAATCAATACTATTGATACCATAATGAATGGAATGACACTACAGGTCCATTAACACACAAATTTCCAATAATATATTGTCCAGGAAATGTGGTAATATCAATATTCTCCAAATGTGATTTTCCAAATATCATCCTCATGTGATGAATGGTAAGCTTTCATTGACTTCAAGAAAGTTTTTGACTTAATAAAGCAGGAATAAGTACAAAAGAACTGTAATAAGTTAAACTTGAGATGAAATTATTTGGAGATACTAAGATATACAACTATAAAGTTGCTTTCAACATACAAAAATGCAGGAAAAGCCAAAAAAGGAACTGAAAAAGGATGTGTAAGGAACCATTCTTTCACAGCTATTAATATTGTAGCCAGACAATGCAGTAAACCTAAAGTAGACTAAGCAGAACTGCTTCAGTCATCAACAATATATGGATCTTGGAAATGCAAGACAATATAGAAAAGATTACTATGGAAGAAAGAAGGAGAATGAAAATGCTGTGAGAAGCCTGTTCAAATAAGACTTAGATTGCAGGTTTGGGGGAAATGTCCTTATTTGGACAAAACTACCATTGAATGCAGTGAGAGGTTTGCCAATATGAGAATTGCAGAAACAGGCCAATTTCTCTTCTATGTGATGAATCATACAAATAAGGTAAACAGAAGATTGGATATCAAAACACTGGAAATTCCACTATTAGATGCCTACATGAATCCCCCTTCTCTCTCTTCTGCCCCCTCCCCACCAGCCTGTCTCTCACCCATTGACTCCTCAATCTACATTTTCATTGACTGCCTGTCTTGTATGCAGACCAGACCAGCCGCTGGCCTCTTTACTTTTCATTCTATCCAGGAAGAGCACACACCAACTGCTGAAACTTCCTTAGCCTGATGAAGGGTTTTTGAACCCGAAAGCTTGTTTAATAATTGGTTTCCAACTATTTAAGTTGATATAATAAAAGATATCAGATTCACCCAAAGAACCTTGTCTACATGCATTTATGCATCTCGGTGTCATCCCGTTCAAGCCTTCCTGAGTCCCTGAAAACCTGTTAAAGTAAAAGATCAATGAGTTCTTCTTGCTTTGTTTTTTTTTAATTTAATCTAAGGTAATAGTATGTTACAAAAGCATATGTGATCACCATGAATGTGTACAGAAGTTGCTTTTTTGCCATTTAAAGCACTTTATTGCCATGACTGAACAGAAGTGCATGGCTTTACAGCACTTTAAAATGGATACAGTGCTTTAAATTAACCCTTGTTAAATGAGGTATTAAATTTGAAGGGCTGTATTTTACAGCACTTTAGCAACCTACAGCACTTTAAATAACTTCTCCACACCGGTCAAATTTCTGGCAATTTTGCCAGTAGCACATAGACTTTGCGAGCTTGGTTTGTGCTCCCCAGCACCACTAGGGGTATCCTGGGAGCACTAGCCAAGCCTGCAAAAGCCATCAATCTACCTTGCTCCCACCAAATAACTGAGATGGCATTGAGCAGGCCAGATAGAACTGGGAGGGAGGAGAAGGAACGGTGCCTCCCAGCCCCTGGGAGCATAGCTTGCTCTACAGCCAGAGGGGCTTGTTCTGTGCTTTGGGTCCCTATGCCCTGTGGAGCTCCTGCCATTCCAGAAGGCTGGTGGGTGCCTGGCAGAGCTTGCAGCCAGGATAGGCTATGGGCTGGGCTGGGCAATGCTGGGGGAAGGGGGTTGGTTCAGTGGGACACACACAGACACACATATCCTGAGACCCTGCATGGTTGGGACCACATGTTTGGGCCCGGACTGTCCTCCTGGGTGAGAGCTGCTGCCTGGCCTGTGGCAGAAGTAGGACCCACTCCCAGTGCTGGGGTGAGGGTAGGGGTGGGAGTGGAGGTAAGATGAGAGGTTAAGTGACAACCACTCATCCCAGATCCACCTTCTCCACTGGTCTTCTGCTGTACATAGTCTCCTGCAGCCCCAGGAGGCTGCAAAGCACCCCCTGCCTCCTAGCCTGGAAAGTGCAGGGAGGCTCAGAGCCCCCCTCCCCGATCCTGCCCAAATCAAGCACTGCACTTTTGTCATGTTTAAGAGTACTGCAACTTTATAGTGCTGTAAAAAGTGCTCTAAATTACAGTGTTGTAAAACATGCACAGAGCACTTCTGTACACACCCCATGTACCATATAACCATGCTTGAGCAGGATCACACTTAAACATCAAAAAGGATCTTGCCTGGGAGTCTGAAGTCCAAGTCTCCTGAAGTCAAGATGAACCTTTGGAGTTGTGGAATATTTTTTTTTTAGAACTGCTATGTACTTCCTGGTTTAGTAAAGCTCTTTACTTAGCTGTTTTAAGTATATTTACTACATATTTATCTAAAGCCTATATTTGTATATTTAGGACATGTTAAAAAAAATGTATTTAATTTATTTAATGTATTCAGATTTTTATCATTTTAAATACTCTGCAATACTATTTGCCATGATGTCACATTACAAATGGAACCTCACCCAAATTTCTATTCCTTGCTATGCCAGTATCTACTAGACTTAGAATCATAGAAAATTAGGGTTAGAAGGAACCTCAGGAGGTCACCCAGTCCAAACCTGGCTCAAAGCAGGACCTTCCACAACTATCTTATCCCAGCCAAGGTTTTCTCTAGTCAGGTCTTAAAAATTTCCAAGAATAGAGATTTTACAACTTCTTTGGGTAATCTGTTCCAGTGCTTTATGACCCTCCTGGTGAACTCTCTCCAATTTGTCTACATCTTTTTCTGTAATGGAGGGCCCAAAACTGGACATAGTAGTCCAGATGTGGCCTCACTAAGACCAAATAGAAGAGAATAATCATTTCCATCGATCTGCTGGCAATGCTCCTATTAATGCACCCCAGTATGCTGTTAGTCTTCTTGGCAGCAAGGGCACACTGTTGACTCATATTCAGCTTATTGTCCACTATAACCCTCAGGTCCTTTCCACCAGAGCTGCTGCTTAGTCAGTTGGTCCCCAGCCTGTAGCAGTGCATGGGATGCTTCCATCCTAAGCACAGGACTTTGTTCGTGTCCTTGCTGAACCACATGAGGTTTCTTTTGGCCCAATCCTCCAACTTGTTTAGGTCACTCTGAATCCTAGCACTACCCTCCTGCATATCTACTACTCCCCCATGCTTAGTGTCATCCACAAAGTTTCTGAGGTTGCACTCTATCCCACATTCCAGATCATTCATGAAGATATTGAACAAAACCAGCCCCAAGACCAACCACTGGGGCACTCCACTTGATACTGGTTGCCAACTAGAGATCAAGCCACTGATCACTACCCACTGAGCCTGATGATCCAGTAAGCTTTCTGCCCAACTTACAGTCCATTCATCCAACTCATATTTCCTTAGCTTGCTTACAAGAATGCTGTGGGAGACTGTATCAAAAGCATTGCCAAAGTCAAGATATATCATGTCCACTGCTCTTCCCACATCCACAGAACCAGTTGTCTCATCACTGAAGGCCATCAAGTTGATTATGCATGATTTTCCCTTGGTGAAGCCATATTAACTGTTCCTAATCACCTTCAACTTCCTAGAAATTGAGACCTTGAGGACCTGCTCCATGATTTTTCTAGAGACTGAGGTGAGGCTGACCAGTCTGTAGTTCCATGGATCCTCCTTCTTCCATTTCTTAAAGATGGGCACTACATTTGCCCTTTTCCAATCATTCTGGACCTCTCCTGACTGCCACAATTTTTTTAAGATAATGGCCAGCGGGTCTGCAACCACTTTAGCTAAGGGTCTCTCAGAACCCTTGAGTGCATTTTGTCTGACCCCATGGACTTGTACATGTCCAGCTTTTCTAAGTAGTCCCTAACCTGTTCATTCACCACTCTAGGCTGCTCATCTCCTCCTAAACCTTGCTGTCAGGTGCAGTAGTCTGGGAGCTGCCCTTGCCTGTGAAGTCCGCTTGTCCCTCCACCTCAGGGCTCCAATACACCCACCGAACCCTCCAGCAGGGGCTGAAAGAACCCTAGACTGAACTCCCACAACTCCCTTTCCACCCTCCCATTCTGAAAAGAATTCAAGGTGGGCAAGCAGCACAGACAGAAGTTATAGAAGATGCTCTGTTTTGAAACACCTTCCTCTGACCCTTCATGAAATGAAGGCTCAGATTTTTGCATGATCAGCCATTTTTAAAGCTGTCTGCAGCCATGCACTTGTGTTTGGTCATGTCTATAGACCATTTTCTGTGGCCAGATTGGCTAAAAATTGTCATTTCTGTCTGAGCCCTAGATGTCCTTATGAGGTCTCTTCCAGCCCTACTTTCCTATGATCCTAGAATATGAAGTCCTTTGCATGGATTTTTAATAGATTAGATAAGAAATTCAGGACCAAAAATGAGCATTAGGAAAATTTCCCCCACCTCTTGATTCAGTGTTTTCCTATATAAATAAACTAACTCAAGAAAGGGGACTAAGTTGGCTCTAATTGTGTGTCATTAAGTACACCACTTAATATGAATAAACTCGTCTTTGTCAGAATGACTCTTTTATATGCACCTGAAGTCTTTTAACAGATCCAGCCAAGTAACTCGTATCACTTCCAAATAGTGGAGTTAGAACATAGAAGGAAAAATATTCCTGTAAACAAAACAAAAAGAGCTGTACCATAAATACAGATGAAGTAAAGAAGAAGATGGAGACACAAATCTCCTAAAGGAGAAATCAATACTATTGATACCATAATGAATGGAATGACACTACAGGTCCATTAACACACAAATTTCCAATAATATATTGTCCAGGAAATGTGGTAATATCAATATTCTCCAAATGTGATTTTCCAAATATCATCCTCATGTGATGAATGGTAAGCTTTCATTGACTTCAAGAAAGTTTTTGACTTAATAAAGCAGGAATAAGTACAAAAGAACTGTAATAAGTTAAACTTGAGATGAAATTATTTGGAGATACTAAGATATACAACTATAAAGTTGCTTTCAACATACAAAAATGCAGGAAAAGCCAAAAAAGGAACTGAAAAAGGATGTGTAAGGAACCATTCTTTCACAGCTATTAATATTGTAGCCAGACAATGCAGTAAACCTAAAGTAGACTAAGCAGAACTGCTTCAGTCATCAACAATATATGGATCTTGGAAATGCAAGACAATATAGAAAAGATTACTATGGAAGAAAGAAGGAGAATGAAAATGCTGTGAGAAGCCTGTTCAAATAAGACTTAGATTGCAGGTTTGGGGGAAATGTCCTTATTTGGACAAAACTACCATTGAATGCAGTGAGAGGTTTGCCAATATGAGAATTGCAGAAACAGGCCAATTTCTCTTCTATGTGATGAATCATACAAATAAGGTAAACAGAAGATTGGATATCAAAACACTGGAAATTCCACTATTAGATGCCTACATGAATCCCCCTTCTCTCTCTTCTGCCCCCTCCCCACCAGCCTGTCTCTCACCCATTGACTCCTCAATCTACATTTTCATTGACTGCCTGTCTTGTATGCAGACCAGACCAGCCGCTGGCCTCTTTACTTTTCATTCTATCCAGGAAGAGCACACACCAACTGCTGAAACTTCCTTAGCCTGATGAAGGGTTTTTGAACCCGAAAGCTTGTTTAATAATTGGTTTCCAACTATTTAAGTTGATATAATAAAAGATATCAGATTCACCCAAAGAACCTTGTCTACATGCATTTATGCATCTCGGTGTCATCCCGTTCAAGCCTTCCTGAGTCCCTGAAAACCTGTTAAAGTAAAAGATCAATGAGTTCTTCTTGCTTTGTTTTTTTTTAATTTAATCTAAGGTAATAGTATGTTACAAAAGCATATGTGATCACCATGAATGTGTACAGAAGTTGCTTTTTTGCCATTTAAAGCACTTTATTGCCATGACTGAACAGAAGTGCATGGCTTTACAGCACTTTAAAATGGATACAGTGCTTTAAATTAACCCTCGTTAAATGAGGTATTAAATTTGAAGGGCTGTATTTTACAGCACTTTAGCAACCTACAGCACTTTAAATAACTTCTCCACACCGGTCAAATTTCTGGCAATTTTGCCAGTAGCACATAGACTTTGCGAGCTTGGTTTGTGCTCCCCAGCACCACTAGGGGTATCCTGGGAGCACTAGCCAAGCCTGCAAAAGCCATCAATCTACCTTGCTCCCACCAAATAACTGAGATGGCATTGAGCAGGCCAGATAGAACTGGGAGGGAGGAGAAGGAACGGTGCCTCCCAGCCCCTGGGAGCATAGCTTGCTCTACAGCCAGAGGGGCTTGTTCTGTGCTTTGGGTCCCTATGCCCTGTGGAGCTCCTGCCATTCCAGAAGGCTGGTGGGTGCCTGGCAGAGCTTGCAGCCAGGATAGGCTATGGGCTGGGCTGGGCAATGCTGGGGGAAGGGGGTTGGTTCAGTGGGACACACACAGACACACATATCCTGAGACCCTGCATGGTTGGGACCACATGTTTGGGCCCGGACTGTCCTCCTGGGTGAGAGCTGCTGCCTGGCCTGTGGCAGAAGTAGGACCCACTCCCAGTGCTGGGGTGAGGGTAGGGGTGGGAGTGGAGGTAAGATGAGAGGTTAAGTGACAACCACTCATCCCAGATCCACCTTCTCCACTGGTCTTCTGCTGTACATAGTCTCCTGCAGCCCCAGGAGGCTGCAAAGCACCCCCTGCCTCCTAGCCTGGAAAGTGCAGGGAGGCTCAGAGCCCCCCTCCCCGATCCTGCCCAAATCAAGCACTGCACTTTTGTCATGTTTAAGAGTACTGCAACTTTATAGTGCTGTAAAAAGTGCTCTAAATTACAGTGTTGTAAAACATGCACAGAGCACTTCTGTACACACCCCATGTACCATATAACCATGCTTGAGCAGGATCACACTTAAACATCAAAAAGGATCTTGCCTGGGAGTCTGAAGTCCAAGTCTCCTGAAGTCAAGATGAACCTTTGGAGTTGTGGAATATTTTTTTTTTAGAACTGCTATGTACTTCCTGGTTTAGTAAAGCTCTTTACTTAGCTGTTTTAAGTATATTTACTACATATTTATCTAAAGCCTATATTTGTATATTTAGGACATGTTAAAAAAAATGTATTTAATTTATTTAATGTATTCAGATTTTTATCATTTTAAATACTCTGCAATACTATTTGCCATGATGTCACATTACAAATGGAACCTCACCCAAATTTCTATTCCTTGCTATGCCAGTATCTACTAGACTTAGAATCATAGAAAATTAGGGTTAGAAGGAACCTCAGGAGGTCACCCAGTCCAAACCTGGCTCAAAGCAGGACCTTCCACAACTATCTTATCCCAGCCAAGGTTTTCTCTAGTCAGGTCTTAAAAATTTCCAAGAATAGAGATTTTACAACTTCTTTGGGTAATCTGTTCCAGTGCTTTATGACCCTCCTGGTGAACTCTCTCCAATTTGTCTACATCTTTTTCTGTAATGGAGGGCCCAAAACTGGACATAGTAGTCCAGATGTGGCCTCACTAAGACCAAATAGAAGAGAATAATCATTTCCATCGATCTGCTGGCAATGCTCCTATTAATGCACCCCAGTATGCTGTTAGTCTTCTTGGCAGCAAGGGCACACTGTTGACTCATATTCAGCTTATTGTCCACTATAACCCTCAGGTCCTTTCCACCAGAGCTGCTGCTTAGTCAGTTGGTCCCCAGCCTGTAGCAGTGCATGGGATGCTTCCATCCTAAGCACAGGACTTTGTTCGTGTCCTTGCTGAACCACATGAGGTTTCTTTTGGCCCAATCCTCCAACTTGTTTAGGTCACTCTGAATCCTAGCACTACCCTCCTGCATATCTACTACTCCCCCATGCTTAGTGTCATCCACAAAGTTTCTGAGGTTGCACTCTATCCCACATTCCAGATCATTCATGAAGATATTGAACAAAACCAGCCCCAAGACCAACCACTGGGGCACTCCACTTGATACTGGTTGCCAACTAGAGATCAAGCCACTGATCACTACCCACTGAGCCTGATGATCCAGTAAGCTTTCTGCCCAACTTACAGTCCATTCATCCAACTCATATTTCCTTAGCTTGCTTACAAGAATGCTGTGGGAGACTGTATCAAAAGCATTGCCAAAGTCAAGATATATCATGTCCACTGCTCTTCCCACATCCACAGAACCAGTTGTCTCATCACTGAAGGCCATCAAGTTGATTATGCATGATTTTCCCTTGGTGAAGCCATATTAACTGTTCCTAATCACCTTCAACTTCCTAGAAATTGAGACCTTGAGGACCTGCTCCATGATTTTTCTAGAGACTGAGGTGAGGCTGACCAGTCTGTAGTTCCATGGATCCTCCTTCTTCCATTTCTTAAAGATGGGCACTACATTTGCCCTTTTCCAATCATTCTGGACCTCTCCTGACTGCCACAATTTTTTTAAGATAATGGCCAGCGGGTCTGCAACCACTTTAGCTAAGGGTCTCTCAGAACCCTTGAGTGCATTTTGTCTGACCCCATGGACTTGTACATGTCCAGCTTTTCTAAGTAGTCCCTAACCTGTTCATTCACCACTCTAGGCTGCTCATCTCCTCCTAAACCTTGCTGTCAGGTGCAGTAGTCTGGGAGCTGCCCTTGCCTGTGAAGTCCGCTTGCCTGTGAAATCTTCAAGAGGAGGATGGACAATCAACTTGCTGGGGTCACCAGACCCCCGGTTGTCTTTCCTGCCTAATGCAGGGGGGCTGGACGTGGTAATCTTGTGAGGTCATTTTCAGTCCCTGACCATCTATGAAGCTAAGTTTAGGGCTCGAAGGGACCTCATGAGATCATCAGGTCCAGCTCCCCTGCTCTGGGCAGGAAAGACTGCTGGGGTCAAATAACTGCTCTGCATCATCTGTTATAAGGTTGCTTCCCCCATTCAGTAAGAGACCCACACTTTCATTGAAACTCTTCTTGTTACTGGCATACTTGTAGAAATTCTTCTTGTTACCCTTAATGTCCCTTGCTAACTATAACTCCAATTGTGCTTTGGCCTTCGTAATTTCATCCCTGCATGCCCAGGTAATATTCTTATGCTCCTCCTTAGTTGTTTGTCCAAGTTTCTACTTCTTGTAAGCTTTGTTTTTGTGTTTTAGCTCATTGAAGTGTTCCCAGCTAAACCAAGCTGATCACTTGCTGCATTTGCTGTTCTTCCTGCACATCAGGATGTGTTTTTTTGTTTTTTTTTTCCTGAGCCCTCAGTAAGGTTTCTTTAAAGTACAACCTTCTTTAAAGGTTTATTTAAAGTATGCTCTTCTGGACTCCTTTCCCCCTCAGACTGGCCTTCCGGGGATCATCCCTATCAGTTCCCCAAGAGAGTTGGGTCTGCTCTTCTAAAATCCAGGGTCTTTATTCTGATTCTCTCCTTCCTTTCTTTCCTCAGGATCCTGAACTCAGTCATCTTGTGATTGCTGCTGGCCAAGTTGCATCCAATTCTGCATTCCCTACCAATTTTTCTCTGTGAGCAGCAGGTCAAGAAGAGCATGGGTCCTAGCTGGCCTCTCCAACACTTGCAACAGGACGTTGTCCCTAACACTCTCCAAAAACTTCCTGAATTGCCCATGCACTGCTGTATTGCTCTCCCAGCAGATGTCAGGGTGATTGAAGTCCCCCATGAGATGAATTCAAAACTGAAAACGTAATTTGAAATTAGATTGAAGCCATTGTCATGAGGGTTTGCTTTGGGACTGAGGGCCTACAAATGTCACCATGACTCATGATTTCAGGCCAAGTGGGAAGCCAAAATATGACAAAGATGAGATATGAGCTCCAGATTCAAAATACAGTTTTGGCACAGTATCCATAATATCGAACATAATGCATAAGATGTACATAAATAGATTTCCTAAATTGTCATATCATTTATCCTACTTAATTTTATTTATGTTTTCCCCTTGACTTTGCATATATAATTGTATAGAAGCCTTTGGGAGTCTATGGAGGATTTTAGCAAATATTCTCTCTCATGCAATGCTACAAAAAGCATCTTAGCCACTAACATTCTTAGGAAAAGAAGTCAAAGGCCCACAGAGTTAATAATATCAGCCCAGTTCTCTGTGGCTCAAAAGCATAATCAGAGGTAGAATTTAGTAGCTGTACTGAGCCCAACCAAACTACTATCCAATCTTACTTTTCAAACAAGTCTCTCACAAAGCCTAAGTGTAAATTATATGACTGTTCATTAGCACTTCCCTATAGGCCTGAATCTATGGTAAGCCTTAGAGAGATGGTGCTCTGATAAAGCTTTTAAGTAATGTATCAGCAAAGTACTATTGCTCTGATAATGCATTATAGCATGTTTGATGAAGCAGTGTAGTGACAGCTGGCTAGGGCCCACGCTAGAGCACTACAGTCATTTAAGTCTTCTTTAAAGATCACTTTTTACTGACTTTCAACATTTAATTATTTTTAATTATTGGTAGAAAAAAAAAAGGAAAGGGAAAGAATCAGTTCCATACCAATAATGTGTAGGGTAATACAATTAGATAAAGCTCTGAAGCATTTCACAATCATTTTTCCTCTCTCTCTCTCTCTCTCTCATGCACCCAGAAGCACACACAACAAAAATTTGAAAATTTCTCAGGGGAGCATCTGTTATCAATTTAACTTGCTGGATAGATTTCAAAATTCACTAGCTTTAGTTATGCAATAAAATGGAGGGTGATCTCATGTAGCAACACAAGAAAAAGTTTAGGACAAAGCACTATAAGTCTGACGCAATTAGTAGACACTATTTAAGAACAACCTTGGGTAAAAATATTTCCTATCAGTGGAAGTAGTCAAGATGGAGAGACATCACTGGAAGTCTTCTCATGCTGTCCTTCAGGCAATGTATGGGTCAACTGGAATTCAATTAATAGCTTAGAAAGTACAGTGATCCTAACAAGATGCATAGCCATGTCCCTATTCCGGCTGTAAGTCTGGATAGGTGCATTGGGTGAAATACTCCACTTCTTTACTGCCAAGAAAAAGATTGGATTAGAGAAGGGGTTGACAACCTACAGGCCAGATCCAGCCCATGGAAAGATTTGGTCCAGCCTGCCAAGATCTAGCCAATGGCAGCTTTCAGCTGTGGTAGACACTGTCAACTTTTGGCAGCAGGGAAAATTGCTGGTGATCACTGGCAAAGAAAGCAGCAGCAGCTAAGTTGTAAGAAGCAAACGGGGCACAAGTGATGGCTTGCCTTAGGGCTGACCCACCTTATCCTGGCCCACCATTGGCAAAAGGTTGCCAACTCCTGGATTAGAAAATAGGGATGTAGATCTAGGTCTTAGAGTAACAAAATTACATCAAGCTCTCTCTGAATTAAAATCTAGTTTTTTGTATCTCTCATGATTTTAGAAAAGAGTTTAAAGCATGAACGAAATGCTTTACAGTGTACAACTGTACACTATGAAGTTTTACTGGCATAGCTATACCTATTAGATTTGTGACAAACCCTTACTCCCATGTGGGCACAACTTGAACTTGCAAAGGAGTCCTTTATGTAAGTGTGGTGCACATCATCCTGCCATTAGGGAGCTTTGTCAGTATAGCCAGTAGCTATAGTGATTCTAGGAAGCCTTTGTAATGTAGACTAGCCTTAATGTACGCAGGACTGTCTCCTTGAATCTGAGAGCTAGTGTCAGGAGCCTGTCTGCCTGCTACTCAGAGAAGCTCCGACTGCCTTTGATAGCCCCTATGAGACTCTGCCAGCTGCCTAAATGCTCTTAGCTGGTCCCCATTACAGTATCTGGCATGGCTGCTTCTTATAAGCAGTAGTGCTCCCTGGACTTGCATGAAGACCCTTTCTGTCTGTCCTCAGATCTTCTGGTTCCTGACCTGTTCCATGATCCTTGGCTCCCTGTTTTCTCTGCCTTGTTCCTACCTGAACCTGTTACCAGCATGCATCCTCCGTCTTGCTCCTGCCTGCTCTCTCTGCTTTGACCCTTCAGCTCTGGACTTCCAGTGTGTGACTCTTCAGCTCTAGATGTTTGGTTTGTCCCTGTTGTAGCACTCTGCCCCAATCCCCCATGTCTGGGTTGAACTTGTGACTGTTAGGAACTACATCATTCATTTGAATTAGGTGGTAAGTGCAAAAACTCACTGTTCTGTGGTGGCCAGAAAGGCTTGGTGTAGCAGAAGTTAACAAGCCTAATTCATTCACATACCTAAATAGATCACTCTTTCTTATTTAGTGATTGAAAGAATACTCTTTCTCAGTCTTGCTCAGTTATTTTGTGTAGTAATTTAAAAAATAAATAGAAAGAAAAAGGGGTGGTATGGCGAGGAGATAAAGTGAGGAAAATGGAGCTGCCTAAAGTAAGCATGTTAATTAGCTGAGAAGGAAATACAATAAAATTGTATTGGCATCGTGTAAAACATAACTCATATAAATGTTATAGTTAAAATGTAACAGGGGACATATAGCTTATAGTAAATGCAACTAATCATCCATTAGATTCATTAAAAGGTTTGATATTGCCTTGAAGAGTTCAGCATCATGACCCAAGATTTAGGTTTGTATTAGAGAAACTTATCTTACATTTGAAGAAATAACATCTCAGAAATCTACTCATTTCACACTAACTTAGCTGTTAAGTATAGCTAGATGATGTTTCAAATAAGACACAGATGTGCAATAAGCTCTTGAAATGAATCTGATGGATAATGAATTCTTTGACTAAGATAATGATTTCAATTCTGAGACTGAGGCCAGGTACGGACATTACACTTTTACTGGCACAAGTGATCAGAAACTGATCTATACCTAAAACAGAACAGAAGTTCACCACACACAAACTATTTTAAAAATGGTGGAACCTGGTCTAAGGTTTGCTCCTTCCACCAAAGGGCAAACATGTGATCTGTCAACTACTGATCTAAACTAAGCCACTTACAGAAAACCGCATAACTTAAATCAATTCTTCCTTGGACTTTTTGAATGTCTGTGGAGCTTTTTTAAATGTCTGCCTCAGGCTTTCTGAATATCTGTAGGCCTAGGAGAAGATGTGATTCTTTACAGTGTCTTAGTAAAACTTTTTGTTTTCACATAACAGCTGAGAGAGCAGTTTTTGTTTAAAAAGATAGCATAGCAGAGGACCATTTTCTTGAAGAAAGAGAAGTGAAAGCTTAATTTAAGGGCCAGTGGGAGGCTGAGTGCTTCTGAAATGTCAGTCCAAATGACTGCCTATTAGTTGTAGGCCTACCCTGCAACAGGACCAAACACAGTATGACTATAAAGTATGCAAGTGTGCATTCCCAGCAATGTACTGATTTAGTGCAGTTCACAGCACTATATTTTGACTGTCATCAAATAAAAACTGTTTGGTAATTTCTTTAGATTTATACAGGAATTGAAGATAATGTATTTTACTTCATACGGAATTGTTCTTCAGGCTTTGCAAGAGATTTTCCTTCCTTCCTTTCTGGACAAGGGCAAGGATTTGTATCAGAGAGTGTTTAGTCACTGTAGACTGTGGCCAGCACATCCACTTATTTTGGAGATAATGGTTGTCTCCTGGAAAGCTGAACAAGATTTAAGAACAACTCACTCCAAAGTGATTCCAAAGTGGCAACAAAGAAATAAGCACTGTTCATTTGCATCTGCTCAGTGCATAGCCAGGTTTATAATTAGGCAGCAAAGATGACTTGAGAGCAGGATGGCGTTGTTATACTTCTGGGATCTCTTTGTTTGAGTAATATTTTTACAAAACCAGGTAGTTTTGAGTCCACCTTGACCAAACAGGTCTTCTTCAGTCATTAACTGTTCTGTTTTTAATAAAGCTAAACTATTAAATATGTCCTGTTTTTACTGCAGGGCCAACTCAGATGTCTGTGGGGGAGGGGGGGAAAGTAATTCTCTTTAGATTCCCCCAGTGGTACAGGGAAGGATCAGAGGAAAGTGATAATGTTTTTCTTTTTATAACTGCTGCAAAAAATGTCAAATGTCCAGTGATTTCAGTTCAGGTGTAAAATCAATTCACTCCATCTTAGAATGAAAGGGACAAAGATTGCTAAACCTTTGCTTTAATTAAAAAGGGTGGATATGACCCACCAAAAGGGTTCTCTATAATTGTCCTAAAATTTGGCACGGGGGAACTCAGAGACTAGATGTGTAAGGAGGTGTCCATACATCATGCACCAACAGCTTGTTTCATCTTCTCTTTGGTGCAGTGGGAACCTTATTTAGATTTCTGAGAAAGACTGGTTGGTATTGTCACTGTCTCCCCTGGAAATGTTCCTTTGAGCAAAATAGTTCTATGATGTTTCATTTAAATTTTTTACAATGAGATAGCATATTGTAAATGAAAATCTGTTAATGACTGAAAATGTCAACGCTAGAATACAATGTAGTATTTCCATTCACTCCTCCCCCAGTGTTGCCATTACTACACACATGTAACAGCCTATTCTCCAACAGCATATTTAAAATAATGGGGAAATGAGTATATGCCTTGATGTAAAATTACTGCAACATGATTAAACTAGTCATTACTGACTTAAAAATAAAAGGCAAGAGTATGTAAGTTAATCAAAATAACTCTTATCTTTAGTGCCATTCAGGCCAGAAATATATGACAGAGCACTTTAAATGTGTGCAATAAGATCAATGATAATGTTGAAGGCAATGTTCTATTCTTTATCTTTCATACATTCAAATACAACATCATTGAATCTGTAACATTAACATTTATAACGATAGGGACATAAAGTTTTTTTAAGTCTTTATAGTCTATTATTCCTAGAATATTGTTCTAATAAAATTTACAAGAAAAATTAGAGTTGGTCAGAATTATACTAATATAAGAATTTTCTCTTGGAAACTGGTCATTTGTTGAAGTCAAAACCATTTGTAGAAGTGTGTTGAGTATGTTTAATCTTATAATAGAAATGGGTTATCTTTGTATGAATGTCTTCCACAGACCATTGAAAAAGAGTCTTCTTTCAGGATTGCTACTCTGAAGACCACTGCCATTTGCTCCAACTTCATATGTACCAAATATACAAATGAGGCAATAAGGCTACTCCTCACAACCAGGCTTGTGAAATCTGTCTCCATTTTGCTTGACAGGCAGGCATTCAGCATAGCTTCATCTCCTCCTTGCTGGGTTTGGTGCTTGCAGGACAAGGGTGAGTGGACAGGTTATACTTGAGAACAGCACTCCTGAGGATAATGGAAGTGTCATAGATATACCTTTGTTATTAAAATAGGAGGGACCAAATTACAGTTTTGTTTATCCCCCTATATGCTTCTCTATTTGTTCAAAGAAAATATACTGATGAATAAGCAACTATAAATGTGTAAATGCTTTTTCACAGAATATAGTAATGTTTACATTCTCTGCTGATATCTGAATAGCGGTGTTGCAGTTACTCAAGTCAGTCATCTAGTTTTATTTTTGTCTGACTGGGAGAATCTATTGGTATTTCTGAAATAAGCACATGATCTTTGGAAATCATTTTGTCCCTGCATTTAATTATTATTTGTTTAATGAAGTTGCTTCTGGTCCCTGTTTTCAAATTCTTCATAGATTTCATAGATTTCATAGACATTCAGGCTAGAAGGGACCCCGGAGGCTCATCGAGTCCAGCCCCCGGCCCCAGGGGCAGGAAGTCAGCAGGGATCATAGGATCCCAGCAAGATAAGGATCCACATGTGTCTTGAAGGCATTCAAAGTAGGTGCTTGAACCACCCCCAGTGACAATCTATTCCAAACCTTGGGGGCTTGGACAGTGAAGAAGTTCTTTCTTATGTCCAGCCTGAATCGGTCACAGTGGAGTTTGTGACCGTTCGATCTTGCCATCCCTTGGGGGGCTCTGGTGAACAGACGTTCCCCCAGATACCGATGAGCACCCCTGATAAACTTACAGGTGGCCACCAGATCACCCCTGAGCCTGCGCTTTTCCATGCTGAGTAGCCCCATGGGTCTCATCATAAGGTCTGTTTTCCTGACCTCTGATCATGCGCGTGGCTCTCCTCTGAACCCTCTCAAGCTTCTCCACATCCTTTTTGAATTGTGGAGCCCAAAACCAGATGCAGTACTCCAGCTGCGGCTTCACCAAGGCCGAGTACAGAGGGAGAACGATGTCCCGGGACTTGCTTGAAAAAGCATCTATGAATGCAAGCCAGCGTTTTGCTCGCTTTACTGGCCGCAGCATCACACTGAAGGCTCATGTTCATCCTGTGGTCAACCATGACCCCCAAGTCCCTTTCGTCTGTAATGCTAACCAGCATAGCACTACCGAGCCTATAAGCATGCTGCAGGTTTTTCCTTCCAAGGTGGGGAACCTTGCATTTTTCAGTGTTGAACACCATCAGGTTCTCGTCCGCCCATTTCATGAGTCTGTCAAGATCTGCCTGGATCACCCTCCTATCCTCAGGTGTGGGTGCTTTACCCCAGAGTTTGGTGTCATCGGCAAACTTGGCCAGTCTGCTTCTAACACCAATGTCCACGTCATTGATGAAGATGTTAAATAGTACAGGCTCTAGAACAGAGCCTTGTGGGACCCCACTTGTCACAGTGCACCAAGACGATTGGCTCCCATTGACCACCACCCTCTGGGTCCTACCACGGAGCCAGTTCCCCAGCCAGCAGATCATGGTGATGTCAAGGCCACAGTTAGCCAGTTTAGCCAAGCTTCGTGGGATACCAGATCGAAGGCTTTTTTTAAAGTCGAGGTATACAACGTCTATCTCTTCCTCTTTGTCCAGGTGATAAGTCACCTGGTCATAAAAGGAAATGAGATTGGTCAAGCAAGATCTACCTGCAACAAACCCATGCTGGGTATCCCTCAGGATATTGCCTTCAGCTAGTCTGTTAAGGATGGCCTCCTTGATAATCTTTTCCAATACCTTCCCTAGGATAGAGGTCAGGCTGATGGGCCTGTAGTTTGCTGGATCTACTTTCCTCCCTTTGTTAAAGATAGGCACGACATTGGCCCTCTTCCAATCATCGGGCACTTCACCAGAGCACCAAGAGCTCTCAAAGATCCATGCCAGGGGCTGAGTTATGATGCTTGACAGCTCCCTGAGTACCCTTGGGTGTAACCCATCAGGGCCAGCTGACTTGAAGGTACCCAAACTGTCAAGGTGCTCTTTCATGAGGTCAGCTTCGATGGAGGGCAAGGAATCTCCCTCACCTGGGCCTCCCTGACCCATAGTGGGCAGGGCCGCCCCATGGAACTGATGAAAAACTAATGCAAAGTACCCATTTTACAAGTTCGCTTTTTCCTGAGTGTCAGTTGTCAGGTGCCCCATCTGGTTTAGCAGGGGTCCAATGTTGCCCTTGCTTTTGCTCCAGCTCCCCACATAGCTAAAAAAGGACTTTTTATTTTCCTTGATATTTGTAGCTAGCTGGAGTTCCATTACGGCCTTGGCTTTCCTGATTTGCTCTCTGCAAATCCGGACCAGAGCAGAGTATTCTTCCCTGGTGGCGGTTCCAGTCCTCCATCCTTTGTAGGTCTTCCTTTTGAAGGTCTTTCCTTCTTGTAAGTTTCTAAATTCCAATAATTATTTAGGAATTATTTTAACCTAAAGTGATTATTTGAATAGACATTCACATGCAAATGCTAAAGTTTCTATACCTAAAAAAGTGCAGTGGAGAAGGGAGAAAAAAGAGAATTAAACTGATCCATAGCTCCAGTTCAGAAACTATTTTCCTTCTGATACTCCTTTATGGAAAGGTAATTCAGATTAATTGTGTTACAGCCCTATGATATATCTATTCTTGTATGCTTTTTTAACTCAAGTAGTTTTGCAATGTTCTTCATATGCTTTATCAACTCAAGAAACTGGAGTTGAACTACTACACAATTATCCACTGTTTTTATGATGTTGAATTTTGAGGCGTTTCAATTTAATTTGTGGAACGCATGAACGACACCTCATTTTACAAGAGTTATAATAAGAATTACAGGAAGTAGAGTAGAATATTAATAAGAATCTTGCAGCATACTTGACCATACCTAATGACCCCAAGCATTTCAAACTGTGCTATAAATGAAAAATGATGAAAACCTTTTTTTACTCATTATATTTTATATCATGAAAGTCACTGGTCTGTATGCAATAATTAACCAGATAGAGTGAGTCATGTATTTGTAGTAATATTTTATGTAATATTATTTCTAGTAATATCATGATTTTAATCTAGTCTATCAGTCCACCATGAATTTAAAGAATTTGTTGGGATATTGGATAGTTCATTGAATTCTGTAATGGTCTATGAACACTCATACTTTTAAGTTATATGGGGAAGTAGTGGCTACATCAGTAGTAACTAAAAACTGTTTGGTGGATATTGGGGCGGGGGGTGGAGGGGAGGAATTATGATCTGTTCGGTTAGAAAAGATAGGTGAAATGTCTAAATTATACCAAGCACAAATGGAGCTTTCTTGTCAATTTTATTGTATAGGTCACAATTTAAAATTGCATGCAAGATGAATTATATTGCAGGCTCATAGAGGTAATGCCCTGAGGCTTAGGTTAGTGAACATAGGTCAGCAAAAATAAGCCTTTTATTGCCTCTGCCACATTTGCTCTATAGATAAATAGAACTGCCAATCCTGTAAGCTTCATGATTACTAAAATACTTCTATACACCAATATAGAAATCTAGGGCACTTATACACATGCTTGGGCGGGGGGGGAGGGAAAGGCAGTTTAATTAAAGTGCCTGAAGCATCTCATGTATCAGTGTCCCCATGCTGAAAAATAGTGGTGGGGGTGCTTTAACTAAAACTCATTGAATGATCTTTCCTTAAAGTGCCCCTGCCACCATTTTTCAGTGCAGAAATGCTAATATATGAGATTCTGGAATCTGCTAGAGCATGGTATTTACCACACTTGAGCAGACTCAATAATTATACCACATCAGAGAAGACTTGCTGCATGTGTATAAGCACTCATAATCTCTCTGCTGTAACAGCATTCCACTTACTTACAGCCAAGGTCCATCACATTTGCTTCTTCAATATCAAAATTAGAATTGTTTCAGTTAATAAAAAAAAAAATCATGAACTATTGCCAAAAATACTAATGTCTCTGGAATTTACAAAAGTAAATTAGTATTCTGGAATCAATGTAACAATCTTCTGATAGTGCTCATGCTACGTTAGTTTATGTTCCTAAAATCTATTAATAGCATGTATTCAAACAAAAGATACAGATTTCTTGTTAAGTAAGACAGCATTGCTTAATATCTTCTGGATACACTATTTCATGGCACTTACACCATATAACTATTTCAAATATAGGAAGACTTGTAGCTATCTATTGATAAACACAGGGGTGACTGGTGCCTTCTGAATCTAGGGAGGGACACACTGGACTGGAAGTAGCCAGCCCGACAAACTGTGGACCACTGGTAAAGCTACCTCCACTCCACGTGTGGGGGGAGGGGTCCCAAACCTCAACTGTGGCTGCTGTGGGCCCTGTGGGAGGAGCTGCGGCCACCCTGCCCAGCACTATGGGACCACAGTTTGGCCCCTGACTCGGCATCACTCAGAGCAGCAATCTCAGGCAGAGCACATCAGCCCTACCAGTCGCCTGTGGATAAACATATTTATTGCACATATTGAATCTTCCAAGAGGTGGCCCAAGAAAATCCTGGTTCCTTTTCCAGTTCAGATTGGTTTAGTTTAGGCTCTCTCTTTTTTTCTGAGTTTCAGCAAAACATCAATGAATTCCACCCTGCTTCCTCATAAATATTCATATCTTTCTAACCTTGCAACTTGCCTGATATTCTCCCTAATGCCACCTCTCCATTTCTCAATATATCCTGGCCCCTTCCCCCTTCTGAGGTCCCTGACTTATTTGAAATTGTATCCTGAGCCCACAAGCTTTGTCATTTTTCTCAGATGGAACCCAGTTGCAACAAATTTCACATCTTAGTTACTTTACTGTACATATGAACTTTGGGATAGACTTAAATGTCCAAGAGCTGACAGGTCATGGAAAAAATCCTCATAAAGTTACCAGGAATGTGGATATAATTCAGTTTAGGCAATTTTGTTAATAATTATTCATACTTTTTCTACTTTTATTTTTTTTATTAACTTAGTATGGCATTTTTAGACTCTAGGTACATTGTACAGCATGGTGTGACCTCTGATTTAACAATAATAATAGCTTCAGAGGTTTTTTATTAGCTTTGATGGTAACCAACTGTGTCTAAATTAATAACAAACATATGGCACAGAGTATTGGTGTTGTAGAACAGTTAGACTTGGTCCCTGCAGTTTAAGCTATTTCAAAGCATGCTGTGATTTATTGAAGACAGCATCTGAGTCAGGAACAGCAACGTGTCCTAATAACCTGTTTGTATCATTCCTTTTTGTAGCTAACTTCAATCGATCAGTGAGATACAACAGGAAAAGACAACTGTTAATCTTCCATGCCTGAAGTTTTTTCAGGCTTCCCAAGTTTGATGGTGCAATTGTTATTTTCTTTACCTTCAAAATAATGTGATTAATTTAAATCATTGTAAATAGAATTACCACAAACATCTGAAATTAAATTAATTGGTAAAATAAAGCAAAGCACACATTTATCTTCCAGACTGATGTAAATCAGTATTGTTTCATGCCATAAATTACAATTTTTTGTACTGTTTTATATAAAAGCTTTCAGCAAAGACTCTTAACATGTCATGCAAACATTAAGTACTGGTAACTAGTTCTCAAAACATACCTGAAAGATTGTGGTATTCTTATATATAACACGGGTGAAATGACTATACAAGATAGTTAAAAAAGTCCTTCAATCATCAGACTGCAGATCCAGGCATTGGAATACTTTAAACCATGGCTATTTGAGTAAGGTTTGTAAAAATAAGCAAAATCACATAAAACAAACTAGATCATGGGTTGGTTGAATGGTGTAGGACCAGCTAGATCAGGGTCATGGATCCCTGTTTCCTATCCCACCCTTAAAATGCTGGATCCAGTGCCCATGCTGCCTACTCCAGCCAAATTGAGATGCAAGCCACTCATGGCATTTGCTTCAGCCAGTCTGGGGCAGACAGCACATGTAGCATGGGTCCCAGCCTGGATGAAGTGGGTACCACCTGTGACAGACCCAGATCAGCCAGAGCAGGTGCCAGATCCAGCATGCAGGGGACCCAAAGAGCCCTCTCTGCTGCATAGCAGATCCAGTACCTGCACTAGCCAGTCCACAACTGCCCTGAACACGGTGCTCACTCTGGGACCCACACTGCAAGCAGCATCTGCCATAGTCCAGCCAGAGCAAGTACTGCCTGCAATCCAGACCCAGACCAGCTGGAGTAGGCACTATAGGTGCTGGATCCGGTATGCAGGGTTGGGGTGCTGGACTAGCCCTGTACAGGGAAATCACCAGAGACCAAATGATGTGGCTGGTTTGGTCAAATACCACCCGTGGGCCTTATCTTTGACACCTAAGCTAGTTTTGGTCAAATTCCTCCCGTGGGCCTTATCTTTGACACCTAAGCTAAATAATTAAGTCACTTCAGACTCCTTTATATAATAGAAGCAGTGACATAAAATCGCACAGTTATTGATATCTGTAAGATACTGATACATGTAGGATCAAATTATAAGGTAGTATATAAACAGAAGTTTAAATTAATAACAAGAGAAAAACCTGAATGTTTAAATAGAAGTGATCATGAATAGTTAAGGACAAATTATTTAAATCTCCTCTTGGCATAGGTTCTTTTCACATAAATCGTTTCAAAGAATATTAAAAGGAATATATCACATGGATAAAACAAAAGCTTCCATGTACTAGCATCTTCTCCCTCTTTGCGATGTTGGTCAGGCCACAGCTGGAGTACTGTGTCCAGTTCTGGGTGCCGCACTTCAGGAGAGATGTGGACAGCACTGAAAGAGTCAAGAGGAGGGCCACTCACATGGTCAGGGGTCAGCAGGGCAGACCCTATGAGGAGAGGCTATGGGACCTGAACCTGTTCAGCCTCCACAAGAGAAAGCTGAGAGGGGATCTGGTGGCCATCTATAAACTTACCAGGGTGGACCAGCAGGGAACGGGAGAGTCCCTGTCCCCCGAGCACTACCCAAGTAACTAGGAATAACGGCCACTAGTTGATCGAGAGTAAATTCAGGTTGGTTATCAGGAGGCACTACTTCACAGTCAGGGTGGCTAGGATCTGCAACCAACTTCCAAGGGAAGTGGTGGTCGCTCCTACCCTGGGGGTCTTCAAAAGGAGGCTAGAAAATCACCTTGCCTGGGTCATTTGATCTCATCATTCTTTCCTGCCATGGCAGGGAGTCAGACTTGATGATTTTCTCAGGTCCCTTCCAACCCTATTAACTATGAAACTAATATGTTTGCCTTACTCCATAAATCAGCACTAGCCTTACCTACTGAAGACTGGATAAACAGTAGGGCTGTGTGAACCTTTGGGTGCTGATTCAATTAGGAGGAGATTTGGCCCAATTTGGTGGCTGAATCTCCAAATCTGAATTGAATCAGGGGACCAATAAAAAGGTCCAAATAAATTCAAAGCTCTCAAATCTCCAGAAAAGATTTGGAGAGCTTTGATGATTCAGGCAGTCCCTGCTGCAGCAGGGAGCTGCTAAGTAGGGGGTGGGGTAAGGGGGCTGGAGGAGGGGGAAGGGGACCATGGGAGGACCCTTGACAGGCCCCATCTCCTGCCTGCTCCCCCAGCCCCCCTCCATGACTTTCCCACCCACCCCAGCTCCCAGTGCTTTAAGCAAAAGCCCCCATGTACCAGGTGCTGCCTGGTGAGAGGGCAATCTCCACTGCGCCCCATGCTAAGTGGGGGGATCTGCATGAGCCCCCTGTCCCCCCACTGTCCTAGGCCCCACCATGGCTGCCTCACCCACCCCATGTCTAGCCCTTTAAGGAAAAAAAATGAAAAAACCTGCTGGACTCACCGGCTGCTGGAGAGGTCTCAGGGCTTTGGGGGGCTTGTGGAAGAGCTCCCCACATGACACAGGGCAGTGGGGGGCAGCAGGGATTGCCCCCCCCCCTGCCAGACAGGAACTGGTGAGTTTGGGGTTTGGGGTAATTTTTATTTCCTTAAAGGGTCAGAGCTGGGGTGGGTGGGTCAGCCATGGTGGGCCTGGGAGAGTGAGGGTGGTCAGGGGGCTCATGAAGAGCCGCCCATGCAGGGTGGGGCAGTGCGGGGCAGTAGGAAATCGCTCCCCCACCCCCTGCCTGGTAGCACCCAGTGAGTTGGGGCTTTTTTTTTCAAAGTGCCAGGAGCTGGGGCAGGCAAGGCATCCATTGCCGGGCTGGGAGAGTGGCCAGAGGATGGGGCCTGTGTGATTCAAAGATTCGGCAGCAGCTGAATCTCTGAATCAAATTCAGCTGAATCGATTCAGGACAGTGATTCGAATCATCGAATCGAATCACTGTCCCCCAAATCAGCCAAATCCAAATCTGACGTGAATACTAGCCACTTTGCACAGACCTAATAAACAGCTCTCTGTTTTTGGTTCATTTCTCACTCACTTGTGCAGAATTCAGACTTTTAGTTACAGAAAAAAGATCTTGTTTGAATTTAGATTACTAGATTAATTAATCTGTTATTTAAACATCCTAATGTCCGGGAGTATTCAAGACTATTTTTCCACAAAGGCAAATAGTAACTTTCACTAAAGGTATTCTACTAATTAACACTGCTTAGTTAATTAGACATTTGGATGAAGCATTATGTAGGATAGTTGTTCTCAACCTTTTAAAACTGAAAACAACCCTCCTTAAATTCAAGGATCTCCTCAGAAAATGCCAACTCTTAGTGCTTTCACTCATTTTTTGTTTATGAAAAAATGACAAATCAGTTTTTCTGTTGCAAAAAAAACTCAGAAAGCCCATAACAATTCATAGCGTTTTAAACAGTATGAATTCCTATTTTAAATTTCTTGTGAATCTTGTGCATGTCTTCAAATCTCTTGTTTATCTTATGATTCATGTTTGCACCTAACAAAGCTAACGTTGTGTGGTAGTCCATGGCATCCTTGAAAAGATCTCAAGGCACCCTGTTTGAGAATCACTGATGCAGGAGAAGGATTTTGCCTGTTCTTTGTTACGTTGTCACCGAACTTGATTATGTTGGAAACGACCAGAAGAAAACAGCTTCCTAATATATCCATTTGGCATTGTATAAAATGATGCATTTTTTATTGGATTAACATAGGCTGCTTTTGAATGAGCTACGAACATTTAAGGAATAGTATTTTTCTTATAATACTTAAGTTTTTATTATTCTCACATTAGTAAAGTACATGGGGGAGGGAGATTTGTTTTTTCCCCCTCTTCAATTTCATTATCCTCCTGCCTAAAATGTTTCATCCAGCCAGAAACAATGATATATGTTCAATTTAACCAAACACACCTAGTAATTAATAAAGATTAGAGAAAGTGAATTCCTCATAAATAGGTCTATGCCATTCCTCTCTCCTCTTCCTTCCCAACCCCTGCTATTTAATCTTAAAAACAAAACAAAACGCACACAGAAAAAAAAAAATCTCTTTAGGTTTTCAACTGAAATGTTTTTTAATTTATTCCAAGCATCCTAAAAAGCAAAATGTCACATTCATAAACCATTCTATAGATCCTTTTTCCTTTTATCCAATAGTCTAACTAGTGGGGCACATACTCAGTTTATAGCATCATGGAATAATAGAAAAATAGGGCTGGAAGGCCCTCAAGAGATGGCCAATCCAATTCCTGACTCCAGAGAAAGCCCTCTCTGTCTATACCACCCCAGAAAACAAAAAAAAGGCTTGTTTAACATGCACTTGAAATGTCCAGTGACAGTGATTCCTCTGCCTCTGTAACTAATCTGTTCCACTGTTTAACCAACCTTCTAATATCTAACATAAATTTCACTTGTTGCAACTTAATCCCATTCTTTTCCAGTTCCTGGTGCATGCAGAGAACAATTTGTCATCATTCTCTTTATAATCATTCCTTCTGTATTTGAAAATTTTCAAATCTCCCCTTGATGTTTTTTTGCTTGCACTACATAATCCCAGTTCTTCCAAATCCCTCTCATAAGTCATGTTTGCTAGACCTCCAATTATTTTTGTTGCTATCCTCTGGACTCGATCCAACTTGTCCACCTCTTTCTTGAAGTTCAATGGCCAAAACTGGGCACATTTTTTTCCAGGTCAGATGTTGCTATTCTTCAGTAAAATAAAGAATGCTTCCCATTAATTTCATATAAGACTTCTGTCAATGTACTGTATACCAGTATGCTATTATCTATATTTACAGCAGTATTACATATTCAGCTTGCGATCCACTGTAAGTCAGAAATTCTGTTCTACCATACACCAGCATTTTCAGTCATTCCCCATGTTCTATTTGTAAATTAGTGTGTTCTTTCCTAAGTGTAGTACTATGCAATTTCCATTCTTAAATTTCATTCTACATATTTAAGACCCTTACTCCAATTAATCAAGGTTATTTTTATTTCTCATATTATCCTCTAAAATACCGGTAATAACAATGCCTGTGTCCTCCACAGAAAGAGAATCTGGGTTCATTATTTTCTGTTGCCTGGGCATCTAGGTTTGATTCCTTTGTCCAATGAATATTTAAGTACCATATTTTCTCACATAAAATATATTGGGGCATACTGCATTATGTCTCAGTAATGCATACTGCATTATGTCAACATGTTACATGTTACTAAGTATTGTGGATCTTATCACCTTCACAATTTGGTAAAATTGACACTTTTGAAAGTGTTAGGAGGTCTATAAACTTTTCCATTTTTCCCTTCTGAGCACATAGTTTATATGGCAGAAATTGCTTTCAAGTGTAGGGAGTACAGTAGGAATCCAGATACTATGAATAAATATACTTATTTGGGTTTTATAAGGCATGAAAGCCTTTCAAAAGTCTCTGATCTTCCCAAATGCCTTATAAATTCAAATCAAATTATTATGGCCCAACATTGTTCTAACTGAACTCAATGACAACATTGTCATTACGTTTACTGAAGTCAGGAGCAACTACTTACACAACAAAATAAGCAAAACAAGGCATACCTACAAGTTCAATTAAGTGAAACAAAATTTAATGTTCATTGAGCTAATGCACATTATGCGATGTTTGACAGGTATCTACACATGCGGGGACTTGACACTAAAGTAGGTGCACTTGGCACTGAAGTTAGTGCCAAGTCCCTGCAGTCCTGCCCTGTGTCCCTAGTGGCTGGGCAGACCCAGCACTAAAGTTAGTGCTGGGTCACATCTACACATGAATTAATGTGCTTTAACTAATCGCACATAAATCTGGTACCTGCATTTAGCCTAATTTCACAATTTTAATGCGCATTAAAGGTGCACACTTGTAGACACATACCTGCAATGCACATTCAATTAGGCTAACATATCTCATGTACACATGCCCTTGTCTTCCTAAACCAACATGGTGAGAAAAGAGTCCCCCATTTAACCTTGATTCCAGCCCACAACAAACCAATTCTATTTCTCAGCTCCGCACCTAAAAGCCTGTCTAACAATGTTCTATGTGTAGTCTGAAAAGAGTTTGGATGAATGGAAGGAGTGATAAATGTTCTGAGAAAACTTTACCTCCTTTTGAGTTTAGTGATTGCAATTCAAATGCCTTCAGAAAATGCAAATATGGCAGAACATTCTCATCCTGATTGTTCACAACCCACTTAATTCACAGCAGGTTGTCAAGTGAAGGATGAGTGACATCTGTTTGCTGGAGCTTTTACTTCAAAGGACACTACTACTTCACCCAGGATCATTCAGCAGAACTGTGCAGCTGACTGAAGGAGTATCACCTTTGAAATAAAAGTTGCAGTACTCAGCTGGAATATCTTAGTAGATATACTCAGTAGTTTGCTGTGACTGTCAATGACCCCCAACTGGTACTCAAGCACTGTCACAAGAGCTATGGAACCTGAGTTTGTGAACTATCTGGTTTCTAATGTAGGTGCAGAACCACGAAGAGAAGGAAGGATAGCCCATTCGTGAAAATTCTAGCCTGGGACCTGGGACACGTATAACCTTGGACACGTGAATTCACCATTCTGTGCGTCAGATTCCCAGCTGTGAAACGGATATTATATTTTATTTCACAAGGTTCTGTTGAGGTAAATATGCTGAATATCATGGGATGATCAGATAGTGGGGCACTAAAATATATCTGTGTTCCCTAGATAGAAAAATATACAAAGGTTACTTCTGAGATGACAAAATGTATAAAAGTAGTAACAGACCCCTAATATATATACACATATATATATTTTTTAAACCATTCCAGTCATTAATAATTGTGTCTAAAGCATATATTTCTAAAGATAATGATAACAATTTGAACAGTCAAATGAAATGAAATGAAAAAAAAAAAAATAGTTTCCCTGTCTGAAAAAAATCCAGTATTTCAAATGACTGTTTGTATACACCTGAACCCAATATAGTTGATATCAAGTGACAATTGATAGCTAATTGTATTGACAGACCTTGATTGAATATAATTACTTCAACCAGGAAACATTCAGAATAAATTAATCACAGTGTAATGCTATTTAAATTATATGGCACTCTAATATCAGGAAACAGAAACCATCGTATTTTTTTAATTAATACATTTTACCAGCTCTGTTTACAATTGTTGAAGTTATTTAAATTAATTGAAATTTAGCTTCTCAATCAGTCACACTTAGATATTCATTATGAAGACAAGAAGACATATTTAATTCAATTGTATTCTAATTTCATTCAGAAAACTCTGCACTCTGTATCAGGATCATACAGTGTATTGCCAGAACAACAGTAGAAAAGATCAGTAAGGTATCTATAGTGCATCAGAGTACAAAATAAGACGGACAATGTCTCCTAAGTAAATTGCAGAGCTGCATGCTGTTATACTATTTTAACAGTTAAAGAAGATAAATAAGGGCCATGTTATATGTTACACTTAGGACATGTTAATTGCACTTAAAATGCTAGTGTCCATGTATTCAGGCAGTCAAGCATGCTAAGTGTCATCATATCATAGCAAACTTAAAACTTTTCATGGGAGAAGTATCTTCAGATCATATTAAGTTACATTTATTTAGCTATTGTTGGACTTCTCCACAAAGATAATATAAGCACAGTTTGCTGCCTGTCAGTCCCAACCCTGGCACCACTCTTGAGTCTCAAACTGGTCCCAATGTAGTGCCAGGGCTGGGAATGACAAGCAACTAATTGTTGGTCCCATCCCCCTTTACCACACCAGAATCTTGAACCAGCCTCATTGTCTCTGCCAGTGGCAAAAACCGGTTCATCAGTGGCAGTAATGGATCCAGCAGCAGGAGTGGTACCTTCTCCCTGGCTCGGTTCCCCATGCCTCCCCCCACCTGCCACCAGTGGCAGAGACCTAACTTATCCTAGTGTGGCAGGGGCAAGTATTCCTAGACTGGGCGGTGCCAGCCATGTACTGGGAAGGGTACAGGTGTGCGAGCTCTGGGCATGGGGGTTGCACACCCTCCCAGGCTGATGTATGAGCTGCAATGTTTACTGTACCTCAGATAAAACACATGCTAACATGCAACAAGATGATAAGATAAGATGCAGAATTCTTTGTGGAGTACCTATTCCTGCACTTTACTGAGAACCTCACACAAGGTACTGACTCTCCTCTACTTCCAAAAGGAGGCTAAATATCTTATAGGAATAAGTCCTAAATCAGTTCTGGAGACACGCAGAGATTTGGAAGATGTGAGGTAGTCCACAGTGAAAAATATTTTGATTCCTCTAGGCACTGTCATAGAGATTGATAAGCCTTGTTATTCAATTTTGGTGGCCATTTAGTTCTCATGAACTTGGAGACCTTTTTCCTTGCAGCAGGTGGAAGAGAAAAGATAAATGTGTTAGATTTTTTTCCTGAGCCCAGTACATGTATGAAATGCCTCAGTTTGTTTGACATTACAGTCTTTCTTTTGAGTCATTTCATTTTCTTTCCCTGTTAGTCATTTGTTTAGTGGTAGTTGGCACTGGGATCTTCTCCCAGCTTTGCAAGTCATGCTGACCTTTGCAATGCAGTACCTTCCTAAAATAATGTTACCAAAACAGAATATATAGTCATGGGACCAATGAGGTGCCAATGGTTATGCTCAATAGCAAACAGAGTAAGCCATAACCTTTCCTCAGGAACCCTTTGGGGCTACACACACAGGTTACTTTATAGCCTCTTCCCCCTCCCAGACAGGAGGTTGTGGAGTAGACAGGAAAATGACAACTGGGGCAAGTCTTAATTACATGCCCAAATATTCTTTTTACTGAGTTCTGCTGCTGTGGAGCATGATAGGGCATGGATTGACCTCAAGGCTCCTTGCTGCTTCCTAGGGGTCAACACACTTGCCAGTCCAACTGACCAATTGGATGCCTAATTCACCCACCAGCCATACCTCCATGTTAGTAATTGGGTGAAGTCCCTCAATCTAGTCAAAGGGCAACAACTCTAGGTGTCTCCCTCTTTTTACACAGCAGAGCCCCCTTGCCCTCTTTCCCAGGCCTTCACAGTGTCCTGTCTTTTCACATACCCCTGGTCCACTAGCCAAATAATCCCAACAATCACTTGAGTAATACAAGTGGTTTGTCAGCCCAAATTAATCCCATGTTAATTAAGCAAAAGCTCTTGTTTGTGGAGTACCTAATCCTGTTAGACACTCTTCTAATAATTTTATTCCTCTACAGGCACAGAGCGTGTTTGACAGGAGTAATCCCTGAGTTACTTTACAGCACTAGTTTTTTTGACAGATTTATTTTCTCTCTGAAAAATTTTCCTGGTTCATTTTCAAAGGGCAGGATAAATGCTTTTTTTCTGTACATAAAATGAGCCCAATGCCAACAATAATATTAGGAGAGATACTGTTTTTAAGAGCTATTATTTATTTTTTAGTGAACCATTATTAAAAATGAGAATTTTAAACAAAACTTATTTTTACTCCCTAGCAGTTTTTTTCTGTTTTGCCTTTCTTAACAAGTTTCTTATGGTTATTTTCTTTTGTGAAAATTAGGATATTACCCATCACAGAGGTGAAACTCAAGTTAGCCTCACCATAAGCAACTGTTCCCTATCAGGAACATCCCCTGCAGTTAAGAAAAAATGAAAACACCTCATAGGGTCAATGCATCAGAAGAAAATACAAAGTCATAATGTTGTTGCTATTTGTTCTTTTTTTTTTTTTACTTTAATGCTGCACAATTTTCACAGTAAATTAGCCATATCAGATATGCTTTAAAAAAATACAATAATGTGGAAACAAAAATCAGTATTCATGACACTACCTTGATACTAGTTCCCTGTTTTGGCATCATTGGGCGTGTCTACATATGCATTTTGCTGCTGGAGAGTGGGCACTTCACATCTGGGGTGCTGGATCTGCAGTTGGGGGCCGTGGTGGTCCTGCCCCTCTTCATTAGGGACCCCAACTACCCATTTCTGTCCTGGCTCATGTGGCCCTACATTGGGCACCTGGACCCCCACAAGACCCACATTAATTGCTGTCTGGGCCAGACCCGCATCCTGGTGGGCTGTGTCTTCACGCATCTGAAGGGACACCGACGCACCCTCCAGCCTGCCTTGAGTTCACCGAGGACAACCTCCCCTGGGTCAATGTTGCAGCCTGGGTGCAGTATAACATCTGTGAGGCCCAGGGAAACTCCTCTATGAGGCATGGGTGGAGGAGATGCAGCACATGGAGGACACTAGGGAACAAAAGTACCATTTGCAGCAGCAGAGGCAGCAGCCCCAGTCCACTGAGACCCCAGGAGAGCCACGCACCCACCAGGGGAGACCAGGGCACAGGGTGTGGGAGGTGCTGGCCAATCAGCTCCTCCAGCACTCCCTGCTCTAGCCTACCTGCACAGCCAAACACCCCCAGCAGCATGCGCACTGGGGACATGTCTCAGAAGAACAAGTTTTTATTCCCCTTACATCAACAAGAGCCCCCCTCCCTCCCCAACAAATAAAGCCCCTCCAAGACCCATCCCACTCACCAAGAATAAAAAACCTTCCCCATGAAAACTATGTACAATGTCCTTTGTGTACCGTCCTGGGGTGGGGACCCATGGGGTGGGGACACCTAGGGGGCAGAGCACAGGGACAGGCAGTCAGCACCTTGGCTTCTGGCTGTACACTCACAAGTGTGCATGCCACAGTGAGTGTGGCAGGCTGGGGGCTTGCCCAGGGGTGACAGCGGACAGTACTTCCCCAGCACAGGTGACTCCCTATAACAGGGGGCCTTCTCGGGCCCGATTTGCCTTTGGCCCGCTCACCTGTTTCTGGGCCAACCACCCACCTTCTCACCTGCCATGCCTTGTTATTAATTAATGATCTTAATTAGGTGGGAGGCTGCCCATTTGCTTGCCCTGATGCCAGGGGACACTATCTGTGGCTCCGTACCTCCCCTACACAGCATCCCATGCCGCACAGATGGCATTCAGCTGTTGTTCTCACCAGCCCCACACTGGGCCCCAGAATCCTCCTGTTTTAAACCCCACTCAGGTGGCCTACCCCACCTCCATTTGGGCTACCTGGCTCCCTGGAACCATTTCCCCTCCGGGTGTGGTCCCCCCAGGACCTTTGGCCACACAGGCCCTGGCTTTGCCTCCAAGGCCAGTTGGAACCCCAGGCCTCCAACTATGGGCATCCCTCGTTGTGGGCCCCTGGCCCTTCTGACCATTCTGGTCCTGCCCCTACCCTGACCAGTCGAGGGTACTCTACATCAGGCCTCTGCCACTCTAGCCCCACTCTCACTACTGGGGTCTGCCTTCTGGCCCCTACTCTGGGTAAACCCACCCGGCTGTGGGAGCTGGGGTTAAGGTGCCCTGACCCACCTTTCACTGGGGTGGTAACTGGCCTGGCATTTCCTGGGGGCTCCCGCACCACCGAGAGCCCCCCCAAGCCACCCACTCCTAGCAGGGTGCAGTTTTAAGTCATGCCCAGGACCAGGAGCCTCCTAGCCATCCCCTACAGCTCCTCCCTTATCTCTAGGTGTTCCAAGAAGCCTCACAGCCAGGCAAAGTTGCTGCCTGACCCACCAGCAGCCAAATGCCCTGCTTATATAGGCCTCCCTGAATCTAAAATGGCTGCCCCAATCAGGCACCTACTGGCTACTTGGCTCTGATCTTAAAGTGGCAGGCACAAACAGTGCCCTGCCACACTCCCACTCTGGAAGCCGGTTCCCAGGGTCAGCAGGGTCAGTGTGCAGTCCTGCCCCACTGGAGGGTGGCAGCCTGAGGGTACCAGCCCAGGGTGGAGACTCAGGCAAGCCACCCGTGCTGCTGTAGACCGCATGGCTGCAGCCTGGGTCCTGGAGTGTGAGGATGTCCAACTGTTGCCACATAAAGGGCTTGCACTTATGGGCACTTCCTGATCAATGATTGTGGTTGGTGATGGCAACCCACTGTGCCCACAAGGCCTTGACCTTTATGCCACACTGCCACATCAACCAGTTGTGCTCATACTCCCATATCTGGCCTGACAGCCCCTCATAGACGTAAGAGTTGCAGCACCTTACCCAGTTGAACTGGTGCTGCACCTCCTCCACCTCACCCATAGTGCCATGAGGACACCAGTCTCATTCTGCAACCAGCTGGGGCCCCTGGTGATGGCACAGGTGTGGAAATGGGTGTCAGTGAAGACTTCACTGTTGGAGGCCCCGCACCTGCTCTCAGGGGCCTCCATGCAGCTGCCCCTATACTGCTGGGCCCAGGCAGCTGCCTGCAGCATCCAGAGCAACAGCCCAGTATGGGACTGACAGCTGCATGGCTGAGGAAATGCCTTGCAACACCCGAAGGCTCAGGGCAGGTTGCTGGGGATGGGCTGTGGGTAGGTGGAGCTGGCCCCAACAGCCAGAAGCTGCTGCAGCTGGACCTGGGTGCTGGCAGGTCTGGCTGGAGCCTACAGCATTCAGCAGGCCTGGATGGTATAGGCTAGCAGGTGCGTGGCACCGCAGTGCCAGGCAGTGGTGCTATGGTGCAGGCAGGTTGGTGAGGCTAGCCTGCGACATGCCCAGGGGGATACAGGGCCTGGAGTCAGCTCAGGTGGCGTGCTGGTGTGACCCAGGGACCAAAATGTCTGCAGGATGTTAAAGGCCTGAGGCAGGGACTGCCATAAAGGCAGCCCAACCCTGGGACAGGAGAAGCTCCCAGCCCCGAGCCCTGCTACTAGCCTCAGTCCAGCCACCTGGTGGCAGGGCTGACCTGGGAGCAAATTTGCTCCTGGATCTTGTCTACATGTATGTTACTATGCAGTAACTAATTGCAATTAAATCTGATATCTGCATTTGCAGGTATCAAATTTACTTGCAACTAAGGGGGTTTACTTTGCAGTAAGCATGCGCATGTGTAGATGCACACGCTTATGGCACATTAAACTATGCTAATACACAGTTAAGCATCTCATGTAGATGCACCCACTGTGTGTGATTCTGTAGAAAAAAGACCACATAGGCCCTTACTTCAATAGCATCAATCAATGGTTTTAAGAGCCCCATTGATTCCAATAACAAAAGGCATTGATTTTGTCTCTATGGAGTCTATGAGAAACTTCTATGAACAGATTTAATTAGTTGCAAAACATATAAAATGCAATTCTTGTTCAGGATATTCAGGGTAAGTATTCCATCTGAGCTAGCAAAAGGTATATTAGAGGGTCAGTTTACTTCAGTGAAATCAATTGACCTGTGAAGCTGAGTTGCTTGGTCAAGCAGCCTTGACATATCTGCTGTTTCTTTTATGCTGGCCTATTAAAGAGTTGCCTTTCCTAGTGAATGAAAATAAAAGTGAGTTAAAAGTGAGAATATGGTAGCTAATGTGTTCTGTGCTATTCTATTACATTTTGTTGTTATAGGCAAAAATAAACTTAATTGAAACTGAGGGGGATATCTACTGGCAAAGAAATTATGTTTATTTTAAAACAGTAAAATAAGTTATTAAGTTACTTTATAGAAATGGGTAGTTTGCAACACAAGGGCCATGTCTACTAAATTACTTCACAGTAAGTGCAGTTACGTCACAGTAGCACCACCAAAATGGCTTTTTCATGATGCTGACTGCACAATAGCCTGAGAGTACTGCACAGTAGCATCACATCACACTTTCTGCCACATGATGCTACTGAATAGTCAGTGTCTCATGTAGACGTGGCCAAGAAGCCACAAATCAGATGCACATAATGCAACATGCACATGTCACCAACTAAAACAAAGGGATATGAGAAGCCATTCACGAATCTACACTACCTAGAAAGAAGAATATTGTTTGAGTATTGGTGAATATGAGAGACTGAAGCAGCAAGAAACACCACTGAAACTACTGTAGGCAAAGATTAAAATAGCTTCAGTAAATACTGGGAGCAAGGCTCTGAGAAATTCTGAGAGTTTTTGGGGTGGTTGCTGGTTGATAGAGGTTTAGATCCTCAGGCAAATAAGAATTTAATTATTCTTTGTAAATGTAGGCTTACATCAAATAAAAACCTGACTCCATCAACAATTTCCTTTCCTATTTGGAACACACTAAAATACACTGAATTTCTCACTACACTAACAGTGTGAGTGAAAAGAGGCAATGCCATGCTTTAGCACATATTAAGCTGGTCAAGCTGGAACCTACAAAAGAGTCTAAAATGTATGCGTTAAAAAGTAGCTCTTAACCTTTCTGATCAGATAGCTGAACTCCAGGCACTGTATAGGCTCACAACCTACCTCATACTTCACCTCCCTTCCAACCTCCTATGTAGCCTCTCAGCATCCCTCCACCATAGCCACGCAGTGCACTTGTACAGAGCTAATTAGCGCAATCCCAGAACCACACTGAGTGCAGCTCTGCAGTATCATGTTTGGGATGTAGCACAGCATGGTGTTTCTGCACAATTCAGTTTAGTGCTGTGGAAACATTTGTGGGTGAGGGTTGGAACTGCTTTTGCAGTTTATTTAAGCACCTCTGCATCCCACTACATGAGAATGGCTTTATTAAAACATAGCAGGGTCCCATTTACCCTTCACCCATCTAAATGGCAGAACTAGCAGTTTTGGCACTTATGCACAGTGAAATGTTTCCATACATTTGCTGGAAGTAAATGGAGAGGTACCCTCCCACCTCTTAGGAAATTGGAAATACATTCTTGATTCACCCATCCTCACCACCCCATGGGGTTTCATAGTTTCATAGTAGCTAGGGTCAGGAGGGACCTGAACAGATCATCTAGCCTGACCCCTGCCACAGGCAGGAATGAATGCTGGGTTCACAAGACCGCAGACAGGTGATCATCCAACCTCCTCTTGAATTTGCCCAGGGTAGAGGCGAGGACCACTTACCTAGGAAATTGGTTCCAGATTTTGGCCACCCTAACTATAAAATATTGCCTTCTGATCTCTAACCTAAACCTATTCTCCATCAGCTTATGCCCATTGTTCCTTGTCACCCCAGGTGGTGCTGGGGAGAAAAGGGCTCTGCCTATTTGCTGTTGATCTCCCCTGATGAGCTTGTAGGCAGTCACCAGGTCCCCCCTCAGCCTCCTCTTGCTGAGACTGAACAGGTTCAGGTCCTTCAGTCTCTCCTCATAGGGCCTTTCCTGCTGCCCTCTTACCAAGAGGGTGGCCCTCCTCTGAACTCTCTCCAGGCTGGCCACATCCCTTTTGAAATGTGGTGCCCAGTACTGGATGCAGTACTCCAACTGCGGCATAACCAAAGTCGCATAGAGGGGGAGTTTCACCTCTCTGGACCAGCTTGAGATGCATCTTTGGATGCATGACAATGTATGGCTGGCCTTGCTGGCTCATTGGCATTTGATCCTGAGCTTCCCAGCAGAAGTCTTTAATCATCAAGCTAGGCATTGCCTATAGAGTGTTATCTAATCCTGTCCTTGACATTGGCCACTGCACCTTATATTTTAATTTTCATTGGATAAAATGGATAAGCATTGTTAGAATACTTCATTGGGAGGAGAGGCTCAGGCTAGAACCTGGGATGGGCCCTTCCAGGACAACATCCATCTCATCAAACTACAATCCCCATGCCTTTTTCTTCTCCTGGGCTAGCATATCTTTCCTTCTTGTCTGCTGCAATAGGAGGGGTAGAGGATGCTCTAGCCAAAACTTAGGCCATGACCTGATGTTTACATTTTAACCTTCCTATGGAGCAGGAGGGTTACAATTCCTAAGTTTCAAGCCCAGGTCCCCCACTCCCTGGGAGTGCCCTAACTAGGATGTTTATTGGGAAAAAGTCTGGAGAACCTAATGCCATCTCCTCTGGCTTCTAACATCAGTTGGTCTTGTTTTTCTATAAGTAATGTTTTGGGACCCATCTGGCATTCCATGTACGAGAGACACCCCAGGCCCAGCAGCTCCAAACCCACTCTGCTGTTTGACCACTGAGAATAGACTGAGCTGCTCTAAAAGTCAGGGAGGTCCCTGACCTCTGGTGCATCATCTAAGTTGTTCCAGCTCTTATTAGAAGGGGGTTTACCATCTAAAATAATCATGCCCTTGTCTGGACACATGCTCAGAAAAGATGAGTCCCCCTTTCCAGAAAAGAGGCCTAAATCTATGGTCAAATAGTTTGAAATCACACTTACCCTGACAACAATCAAATTAAAAGATAACAAAAAGACTTATTCTATAAACAAGAATAAACATAAGATCAGTAACCATATATTGAGATACAGAGATATAAGAATAAATAAATAAAACAGAGCAATAATCTGATTTTACCTTGCATTTTAAAGCCAGGAATGCAGCTTCTGTTCACTTCAACAGGTTAGAAAGCAGCCCCCCTACCTCTGACCTTTCTGTCAGGGCCTTCTGCTACTTCTCCTATCAGGCAGAATACTCAGCCTGCTGGCTGACAGACCAAAGCACCCTATACCTAAGCAGCTTTACACTAATCCTTGTTCTCCTGGCAAGGCTTAAGGACTTGTGTTTATCTGACCAATTCCATTCTTCTACAAATTTCCCATTTATTCATGTGGAAAAAAATACCTTTATACAATCAAAGAATCACTCAGAAACATTAATTTACTTTGTATTTAAAAACTCAAAAACAGAAGTTTCTACCAAATATTAAACATCATCCAGTGTGCAAGTTACAGAAAAGACTCCTCTGTATTTTAATAAATTGTGGATCAGATCATAACAGTGAACAAAAAACAGGGACTTACTAGAACCAAATCCTTTGGGGTTCTGAAGTCAGGATTGAGTCTCCAAGAAAAAAGAGATCATAACTGTGACTATTACAGTGACAAAGCAGGGAGCCATAACTAGATTACAGTCTTTATGGGTCATAACCAACACCTCAACCTGCATTAAGAACTGAATAATCTGAAAAAAATCCCCATTGAACTAAATAGAATGTCTATTAATAAATAAATCCAGTTCAAGTAGGACTCATGGTAAGAATCTGCATAAAAGATAGATGTATATTGTATATATAAATGTAGGCATATAATATGGGAAGTGCAAAAGAGATATTATAATAATATTGGGATGGAGAGAAAGACTTATACAGAATAAAATAGGAAACTGTGCAATGGATGTGCCTTTCATATACATGCTTAAAACTTGTTTTGATGGTATTCCACAGAATGGGCTTGGAAAGTGAAAGAGTGGAAATGGCCGTACCAAACCTCCACCCAGCACCCATAATATAGAGAGCTTAACTGGAGACACTGAAACTTGGCTTAATGAAAACAGTTCAGAATGTAGGTTGTGTGTGAAAGGGGTTTGTTTCTCAGGGGTTGGGAGTAGAGGGAGGGAAAGATTGCTGTTGTTTTTCAACCTGTACAGAATTGGTTCTTGTGTTCAACTGATTTACCAAAAGATCTTATATCATGAATATCCCTCTCTCTCACCTTACTAAGGATGAATGTTTTACTCATTCACAATCAGAGGGTTTGTTTGCTTGAATTTTTCTTTGCCCTGTAATAATTAAGTTATTCACGTATTATATCTAAAAGTGATTTTAATCCTTCTAGCCATACCACTATACATTTAACCAAAAATAACTTACATACAGGGAGACTACATGAACAATACTCATACTGATCTACTCAAAGAACCTTGTCTATGTCCTTAGACCAACACAGATACAACCAAAAACCCAGAAACATGGAAGATTTCAAATTGATGGATGCACTGATATTAGTTGCTCAGAAATACTTTTTGAGCAAATTGTTGTACATGCAAATATTTTTGTAAAACAGCTATCACCCTAGATCCAGGTCATGTTAACAAAAGCTCAGTTAAGAGCTAATTCACAATATCTGAATAAACACTTATTATGAAACATCAATAAAAAATCCATAACTCAAAAGTGTTTGTAAATAATATTTATGAAATGGAAAACAGTATGAAACCCTTTCTAAACCTTCTTCAAGAAAAACTGCTTGCACTAATTCTCGACTCTCCCACCCTAGATATATCTTATATGCTCCCAAAAATGTATACTGAAACAACAGGGAAGAAATTGGTTAATACATGGTCAGAAAACTATTAAAAAAGAATCCTAGCACCACACACATGACAGAAGGCAGCAAAAATGTCCATAGTCCATGCCAATCTGATTTAATGGAAAAATTACTTCCTACCCCCAGATTTTTCTATAGGTATAATTCTGACAGGAACAGCAAGCACTTTAGCCATGAACCTCTAGGCTTTCTAAGTACCAGCAGAGGAATCAATACACCCCAGTCAAATAACCTCAAACTTAGCTGTGGCCAGCATCCCGATGCCTCATAGGAAGGAAAAGAAAACAACAAAAATGAGAGCTAGTAGCATTTATGAGGAGGAAACACTTTTCTGGACCCAACTGGAAATCAGTGAAATCCTTGAGGCATGGATGCCTTGATGCTACAAAAGCTACATTTTCACCTCAACCTGGGAATTGTAGACACAACATACACATCAAATAGTGAACCAGAACTTCCTGTCTTAGCATACTATCCCGTCCATACATTTCTCCAATTCAGTCATAAAGAGATTCTTTTTTTTTTTGCCCCTACCACTTTACTTAGAAGGAGATTCACTGCTTTGCTAGTTAAATATCTTCATTTAATTTTCAGCCTAAATTAATTTGTAGCCACTTGATGTTGTAGTATTCAGACAATATTCTGGGTTATGAAATACCAGTAGCAATCAGTATTACAGCAGCATTTGTAGCAATATGGACCTATTCTGTCTAGCAACAATGGTTGCTTCCTGGAAAGTGAACTGAAGCACAACATCTTAAAATTAGGAATCATGCAAAATATTGTGCAACTGAAGTGCTTTTCAAAGTGTGCTTTCTATGGCTTTAGAGGCAAATTCATACTCCTCTTGTGTGGCCATGGAGTGGGGGAGAAAGGCACTTTCAACAGGAAACCAAAGCTGTTGTGGCACACTGTACAGCAAACAATGGGTAAGGCAAAGACAAGAAAGGTTGGGGAAAGCCATGCACAAGAGCTGAATGCCAAAAATATTGGACGGAAATAGCACTGCCCAAGTAGCTGTACAGCAAACTGTAGCTTGTGGGGGAAACTTCCTATCTTCCCTAATCTCCATACATATCTTTCAAGTACTCTGCCAGGCTACTTAGGTGGGAACGTTTCCTTGTAAAACTAGTATGGTAGGAAACAGGGCGGGGGGAGCTCTTTGAGTTTATTTGACTGCAGAATACACAACATCATGTCAAAAATTAATACTGGAGTGAAAAAAATGCTGATCAGCAAAACATGACCATATATCTATATCTGTTTTCTCAGTTAACAGTCTTCAGCTCACTAGCTAATGTTGTACAGTAACTCTCCATCTCTTTTTCCAATCCATACACTATAGACAAGAAGAATCACCTCTACTGCATACACTATTGATTTTGTTTTGTTTGTTTGGTTTTGTTTAAGAGCTTTGTGAGCTATGTTGAAGTTGTACTGAACAGAAGGTATGGATGAAGTCTGTCTATGATTCATTGATTATTTGGCCTGTGGTGAAATAAGGTTCATAGAGAAACAAGATGCCACAAACGGCTTCCCTGTAATCCTTATAGATTTGCCTCTGGAATTCAGTGGAAGTGTTGGTTGAATAAGAAAGGATGGAAATGTTAACCTTACATATGGGATCTTTAATTTCCCATTCTCATACCATAAACATGGCCAGCAGTTAGCATCACAATTTGTATGGATTCATGGATGGTGTATGGTGACATGGATACATTAACTACTGAAATATATCTTGATGATATAATGAGTGTATTACATACTTCATGGGGACTCTAGTGGAAATAGAAAGAAATAGAAATATCCAAAATAGAGAGGAAATAACCTCTTGGGAAAAAATCTCTCTCTTATAGATTAATGGATTGTAGAGTCGGAAGGGACCACAATGGATCATCGTGTCTGACCCCCTGCCCCTGGCAGGAAAGAGGACCGAGGTCAGATGACCCCAGCCAGGTGGCTATCTAGCCTCTTCTTGAAGACCTCCAAGCTAGGTGAAAGCACCACCTCTCTTGGAAGCCCATTCCAGCTCCTGGCCAGCCTTACTGTGAAAAATGTCTTCCTAATATCTAACCTAAATCCACTCTCAACTAGTTTACAACTGTTATTCCTAGTCACGCCCTGGGGCGCCTTAGTAAACAGTGCATCCCCTATTCCCCATTGACCTCACCTAATAAATTTACAGGCAGCCACAAGATCTCCCCTCAGCCATCTCTTGTGAAAACTGAAGAGATTCAGCTCTCTCAACCTCCCCCCGTAGGGTCTATCACGAAGGCCACTAATCATGCAAGTGGCCCTCCTCTGGACCCTCTCCAGATTCCCCGCGTCCCTCTTGAAATGTGGCACCAAAAACTGGATATAGTACTCCAACCGCAGCCTGACCAGTGCCGCATAGAGGGGGAACATCACCTCCTTTGATCTATTAGTCATGCACCTGCTAATGCAGGACAAGGTGCGATTGACCTTGTTGATGGCCTCGTTACACTGCCAGCTCACGTTCATCTTGGAGTCAATTATGACTCCAAGATCCCTCTCTGCCTCCGAGCTGCTGAGAAGAACACTCCCCAACTTATAGGTGTGCTGGGGGTTCCTCCTTCCCAGGTGGAGTACCTTACATTTATCTTTATTCAATTGCATCCTATTTCTCTGTACCCATTGATCCAACCTGTCCAGGTCAGCCTGAATCTGCTCCCTACCCTCTGGTGTACTAACTTTGCCCCATAACTTGGTATCATCAGCAAACTTGGAGAGGGTGCTCTCCACACCCTCATCCAAATCGCTGATAAAGATATTAAATAGTATTGGTCTGAGGACCAAACCCTGTGGGACCCCACTGCCCTTCAGGCCGAGAAGGAACCATCCACCACCACTCTCTGGATGCGGTCCCTAAGCCAGTTGGCCACCCACCTGACCATGTAGGCATCCACTCCACTCTTGAAACTCTGTCATTGATAAGCATACATCAATTGCTTATCTTAATAGAAAATATACTATTGAACAATGCGCTCAGTGCCAGATCCTGTACTCTGGTAATTTATTTTCTGCCTATCCTTCCTTTACTTTTCCCCCCATCTTTGCTCTCCCTATGTTATTGTAATTCATTTCATAAACCCTTTCAAAAATGATAAATTTAATGTGATGCTAAAGTTATATTTACCTGTCCAAGAGATTAGACTCCAAAATAAGGTTCAGGAATTGAGTCACATGCTATTTTTTTAGCCATGTCCAGGTATCATGTCACAGCTGAAAAGGAAAATATATGACATTCCTATTTTTTCAGTGATTCATAGATTCATAGATGTTTGGGTCAGAAGGGACCTCAGTAGATCATACAGTTCGACCCCCTGCCCTGGGCAGGAAAGAGCGCTGGGGTCAGACAACCGCAGCCAGGTGCATGTCTAGCTTCCACTTGAAGAACCCCAAGGTAGGGGAGAGCACCACCTCTTTTGAAAGCACATTCTAGATTCTGGCAACCCTTACTGTAAAGAAGTTCTTTCTGATGTCTAAGATGCTCTCTGTCAGTTTGTGGCCATTTTTCCTAGTTACTCCAAGGGGTGCCCTGGTAAACAAAGCATCTTCTATTCCCTGCTGCTGTCCCCGCCCTCCTCGATAACTTTGTAGGCAGCCACAAGACCACCTCTCAGCCTTCTCTTGTGGAAGCTGAAAAGATCCAGGTCCCTCAATCTCTCATTGTAAGGCTTTGCCTACAGACCCCTAACTATATGAGTGGCCCTCCTCTGAACCCTCTCGAGGTTGTCCACATCCCTCTTGAAGTGCGGTGCCCAAAACTGGATGCAGTACTCCAACTGCAGCCCAACCAATGTCACATAGAGGCAAAGTATCACCTCCCTGGACCTGTTCATCATGAACCTGCTAATGCATGATAAAGTGAGGTTAGCTTTACTGATTGCTGTGTCACATTGCCGGCTCATGTTCATCTTGGTGTCAACAATGACTCCAAGATCCCTTTCTGCTGCTGTGCTCCTGAGAATGTCCTCCTCCCAGCCTGTAAGTGTGCTAGTGATTCCCTCTCCCCAGGTGCAGCACTTTGCACTTCTCTTTGTTGAACTGCATCCTATTCTGTTCTGCCCACTTTTCCAACCTGTCCAGATCTGCCTGCATTCATTCCCTACCCTCTAGTGTGTTTACTTTACCCTATAATTTGGTATCTTCTGTGAATTTGGACAGAGTGCTTTCCATGCCCTCATCCAAGTCACTGATGAAGATATTGAACACCACAGGTCCAAGGACTGAGCCTTGTGGGACCTCACTGCCCACATCTTTCCAGGTCAATACCAACCCATCCACTACCACTCTCTGGGTGCGACCCCCTAAGCCAATTTGCCACCCACCTGACTGTATAATCATTTACGTCACAGCCACTCAGTGATGTGTGTGTGGCATAAAGTGTTGCAAACTCCTGCTTTTTATTTTCTTATATTTTACAAAACAGTATACATCTAGATAGTTAAAAAAAAAAAAAAAAGAAACAATACTCATTTTGCTTATTCCAATGTCTGGAATTCTTAAAAAAGACACTTCAGAATTTTTTGTTTAGATAATCATTACTGGAATTGTCATTAAATTGGGAGCGTAAATATTTGAAGGATTCCTTTCAATTCTGGAAGTAATTCAATACCCATGCCAAGCTGCCCCAAAAGATTCAATAGATCTAAATATCCAGTTTCCATATCCATGCAACTTGCTTGAGCGTTGATGCTTGAAGAAGTGGATTTACTTATCTTCCCTCTGAGAAGGTACTTCCCAATTTGTTACTTTTGTTTTAGATCTTTTAACCTTAAATATTTCATACCTAAGCGAGGACCTCAAGTGTATTTAGTAGTAGGGAACCAAATAAAAACGTCTGAAATTGTGTTAAATTACACCCATCCTCTAACACTAATTATCATTCATTAAGTACAGCAGACACCCTTAAACCTTGCAGTTACCTTAATTAACTAAAGGTACATACAGTATAGGCCAGAAATAGTATTCTTATTAAATTGCTAGCAAAGTGCCCGTCAAGAATGATGGGTGGGCAGTGGGGACACAGCATCACCACCCACAGCCCCACGCCACCACTGCTCCGTGTCTGGCTGCACAGAACCCCCTGCTTTCTCCCCCGCTCTGTGTCCGGCCCCATGCACTGCCCCCACACACACACCTGAGACACACACCCACCCACACACACCCAGCCATGTGCTACATTCCACACACACACCCAGCCTCACACCCTGCCACATGCCATACCCACCCGGCCACACAACACAAACACACCCATCCACCCAGCCAGCCAGATGCCACACATATACACCCAGCCACATGCCACACACACACCCAAACCCCACACATACCTACCCAGCCACACACCGCACCCACCCAGCCACATGTCACACCCACCCAGCTACCCAGCCACAAACCACCCAGTCACTTGCCACACACACACAGCCACATGCCACACCCACTCAGCCACATGCCACACCCACACCCCCACCGACCCAGCCACACACACACAAACCCAGCCACATGCCCCACCTCCACCCACCCACCAACGTTATACACACACAGCCACACAAAAACACCCACCTAGCCACAAGCCACACACACACACTGAGCCACACAGCACAAACACACCCAGCAACATGCCACACACATACCCAGCCACACACACCCAGCCACATGCCACACATACGCATGCCCCCACCCCCCCACACACACAGCCACACACCACACATCATGCACACATACACACACCCAGCCACACGCCACATCCACCCAGCCACACATACATGCCACACACACACACCCCCACCCATCCATGCACCCTGCCCCCCCCCAGTGCACCCTGCTGCCCACAGCCGGCAGATGCTCCCAGCATGGGGCAGGGGGACATGGCATGTGGCTGTGGGGTACTGTGCAGGGCACATGCATGGGAGACATGCATGTGCCCCATCCTGCAGCCGCATGCTGCATTCAGCAGGTGCTGCCATGCCCCCCTGCCCACTCTCCTAATAGCACCCTATGGCTATGCGCCATGCCCCCTCCTCCATGGCAGCAAGCCACCCCCCCCCACACGACTGGTCCCTGTGCCTCACAGTGGGGAGCACAGCCTGGCCTCACCCACCTCAGCCCCCACCTCCACCTCTGCCTGTCTGTTTGTCTGTCCTAAGGCTCCGGGCCACACATGTGCACTTGGCCTGAAGCATTACAGAAAAAAAACAAAAAAAACCGGAAGTGGTAAGACTTTTATTATATTAGAATTACTGTTCAAAAAATCCTAGGCCTCACTACCATAGGTAGCAGAATGGGAGGCTAACAGGGCTTAGACCCCCCAAGTAGAGGGCAGCGGTAGGGCCGAAAGACATCCTGGCCAAGGACTTCTGGTGGTTGCAGCAGGGGTGGGTAGGGAATGGGCCTGGGACTGGGGCTAGGGGAGGGGCAGGCCCTACACAGCTGGCAGGGTGTGGGACTGAGCCATGAGC
>NW_005842701.1:183486-196261 GCF_000455745.1 Alligator sinensis
TCATCCAGGGGGTCACGGCTCCTGCTGTTAAGCACACCACAGGAGGCATGAGGGGCATGTGCCCCCAGATCTGTGTGGGGCAGAGCACGCTGCCTCTCAGGGCTGGGGCTGCACTGGGCTCTTCAAGGTGTGAGGGATTGGGGCAAGCAGCAGTGGCGCTGGGAGGGGGCTTCAGCCACCCCAAAATGCACCATAGCCCACCCAACCCCACTCCCAGCACCACCACTGCCCACCCTGAGCAGAACCTGGCTCCCCCAGCTGGGAAGAGCCCAGCGCCCTGTCCCCAGCCCACAGTGCAAGCCTGCCCTGCCCCACACAGATCCAGGGGCACATGCTCCCCATCCCTCCCTGGACATGTGCAGCGACAGGAGCCGCCACCACCCCCCAGACCAGCCACAGCTTTGTCCCACCCTGCCCCAGGTGGGCAGCGCCTGCCCAGCAGCAGCAGCATAAGTATTATAATCATTATTATTATTATGAACAATGACAACTTGGAATGGGGTGGGTGCAGGGGTCCCAAGGGTTCTGTCCCCTCTGGCCCAGTGGCACAGTCAAGGCTGGCCCCCACTCTGGCCCCCTGGGTGGTGAAGGGCCAGGGCTGGGGCCAGTGTGGGGAGGCAGCCAGGGCTGGTGTGGGGCTAGGGGGTGGCAAATTTGTTGGCGCGGGTTGCTTCAGCACTGGGCAATGATCTTGGGTGCAGTGGAAGGGGCAGCCGCATGGGTGCAGTGGGCCCTGGTCCCAGATCAAATCCCAATCCTGGGCCCGGCTCCACTCCATTCCCTCCTGATCCTAACCCTGTCCCAGCCCCAGCCCCAGCCCTCCTCCCCAACACACAGCCCTTTCCCCTCCCCCTGCCCCTTCCCCCAAAGACTTTTCCATCGGGGGGGGGGGGGGCACACCCCCAGCACCCCCCGCTCAGTCCACCCCACCCCGCAATTCTTTTTCTACCTCTGTCTATGCTCACTACTGTGATTGATGTTTTCTGGCCATGTTCAGATCTGAGTATTACAACATGCTCTAAACTGGTACAATCAGCCCACTGATTTCAGTGAAGTGAGGATTTCAGGAAATTTAAACCAGCTCAGAAGGTTCAAGCTGACTTAATAATGTGTGTTTCTCTATGGTAGTATAAGAAACTAAGACTTCTGTTGTAGTGGTTGCATATTCCTCTCTAGGTGAGCTTTGTTACTTGTGAGATATTACTACTCCCATAGGAAAGAATATCATATACATGTTATACTTAATGTGATCCAAAACTGAGAAGAATCTATGAAGAAGCCACCATGTCACTTGCAGAGTTACTTAGGAAAGTGTCAATTCAAAAATATTTTTATAATAATAATTCATACTTATCTATTACTTTACAGGACAAATTCAATGAAAGTGATGTTATGCTGTGTCAGACCAGGGACTGAACATACCCATTGATCTTTTAAAGATCTAAAAATTTTCATTAATCTTTACCTATCCTCTTCAAAGAAAATTTTATTATTTGATCCATTTCACGATTAAGGAAACTGGGGGGGAAATGTTGCTAAGTGACCAAAAATAGGGGCAAATTTCAGTACATGTTTGCAGAGTGCCTAGATTAAAAACATTACTATAACATGAAACATAACAGAATAAAATAATAGAATTTAGAAATAAAATTTCTATCTCTCTGTCTTTAAACCAGTTGGCAGGATTTCCATCCCTATGTACAGGTAACAAAAGTGAAACACTCCACTATAGTAGGTCATTTCAAGAGGGACTATTTGGAAGTGTTCAGCCACTTTTGAAATGTTTCAAAGGTTAAGTACATTTGTAGAGCTGGCCCTTTGAATAATTTCAAAGGCTACTAATCTTGCAGTATCTCAAGCAACCCATTTCACTAACAGATGCCTCTGCTTCCTCACCCTTTGCATCTCTTCTTAAAAGCATTTAGAGGCAGGGACAGTCTCTTATGAGTTTGTACAGTTCCTAGGACTGACATTGGTTGACAGCTCTAGGCAACAACACACAACAAAAAATAAAAAAGCCATCCTCAAACAGCCAAAAATAGCAATTCTGAAAGAAATTAAGCATAAAAACACACAAGGAAAAAGATCCACAGATACAATACTTCTCCCATGGAATCCTATTCAAAGCAAAATCCTTTCGTCCTCTCTCTCTCTCTAAAACCTATATACAGTAGCATATATGTGTGTGTGTGTGTGGGTGTATTGTCAGACAGATATAATAATATAATATCTGCCTGAAAGTCCTAAACTGTGAGAAAATACAGTGAAGAAAATAAATTTATGATTCAGATGCTGGGGTCAGTTTTAGAAATATTCTGTCAGACAGTCGATTTCCAATGCCAGACTGGGTCTTCTCATTCCTGACAGAAAAGTTAAAAAGCTTCTCTAAGTTCATCATGCCTATAACATATAAACAATACCACACTTTGTATAGACACAAATTGTCATTCCACAGGAAATGTATTCTGGGTGGATGCTTCCATTTTGCAAATGTAGATATGTTGACACTTTTAAATATAAGCTGCAAGGCAGAAAATGACCTTTTGAGGCTCTCTATTCAGAACTCCACGACATCCTCATTGAGTTCAGCAGCATGCAGATGGCAGCTGAAAAAAGACAGCTGATTGCAAAGCTCTTAAAGATTACCAGGATGAACAAATATACAGTCCATTTATTTTTTAAAATGTATGTGTACTTTCAATTCACCAGGATGCCTTTTTGTTGTGCTTCATGTAGCACTGCCATTCTAGTCAAAATGAACTCTTAGGATAAGGAGTAAATGCTGAATTAATAAGTTCTGACATTCTAACTACAATATTTATGGGAGAAATATGGAAAAATCATAGATTTAGCCATCATTATTTCACAGTCTGAACCATTGTATCGCCATGACATGAGTAATTTGTCTTTAAAGAAGCTGATTGTGCTTTACTGCAGTTCCCTGGCATGTGTCAAGGCAGGGTGGGACTTGTCAGAATAGATGAGCATGAATCTTCTAAAATGAGGTAAAATGCCAGGGCTGGGCGGCTGGTGTAAAATTTGTGTTTCTTGAAATTAAAATCTAGAGCATGGCTTCATGCCTGTTTGCATGCTCCCTTGCCACAAATATTTCAATGAATATTCAAACTAGAAGGAGCAATTTTCTAATGAAAATATTTTAATGCTGCTTTTGTTTGTAAACAATGACTAGAGCAAAAAAAGATGGGAGAGCAAAAGAAGATATTTTTTCTCCATTTTGCCACTGTGTTTATTTGTGTATTTGAAGGCACCTTGGTTAATTGTTGATTGCATTATTATAAGGGGAACTTACAAAACTCTGAGACAAAGTGTGCTCCAGAAACTGCAACAGCAAAGGTTTCAACTGAAGAAGCAGACATATGTAAAGGACAAAAGAAAAAGGAGATAGCTGGTTAGTGTAATATTTTCCCATCATATTCAGCCAAAAGACTCTTGTGTGCCTTGAAGGGAAGCAGAAAACCCCTTAAAGTATTTTTCCCCTTAAAATGAATCCAGGCATATTTTTCCTTAGAATCCATGTCAGAAAAAAATAATATTTGCAAACTAACTTTTAAAAAAGCACCATATTTACTCAAATACAAGATGAGGTTTTTCCCCCAGTTGGCAAGAAAAATCTCACTAAATATATTGTCTACCATTAAACTGCTGGCAAAAGCAGCATGTGCTCAGCAATGGGAACCAACTATGAAGTTAATTAAATACAACTAACACTGAGCATCACTATAAAATACATGGCTCATATTGGGCAAACATACTGCTGGGAACCTACTGCAAGTATGGATTAGGACAGCCCATCTGAAAAAGACATAAAGTAGTGCCTATTAAGTGCAGTCTTCCTCACTGCTGACTCTTTCTCAAGTCATGCTGAACCACTACAATGCATACCTTTTGACTTCCTCTTCACTCCCACAGCTGAGCTGTGCCTTTCTTTCCCATTTCAAATTATTTCTGTCTCTTCAACAGTCATAAATGCCTGTCAAGCATCACCAGATGGAGCCCCAAACTGTTCACCCAAAATCCTTCTGTAGCCCCCTCTCTCAGCCTGGAACATGTGATTAGTGTGGCCCCACCCTCCACAAGGTGAAGTTAGACCAGGTTTCCCTGTGCCTCATCTGTATATAAATGTTTGGAGCATCCCAGAACTCGTGACAAGAACACCGGGTTCCAGTCATGAGTGGGAGCTAACTAAGACATGGATCCATTGTGGGGAGTATCTGGAGTACACTCATATATGGAGCAGTGCCGAGTTGTGGGGTCACCACGGCTTGAGATGATGTTGACTCTATAAATTATATAACTTTTATAAATTTATACGTTTTTCATATATAGAATCTAATTATTGGGGGGTCATCTTATAATCAGAGTCATTGCCTATTGAATAAATACAGGAAGTGAACAGTGTCCTTTTAAGAAGTACACTTATTGGATTAACAAAAAGAAATATCCCAAGACCCATGTGTCCAATAAAAGCAGCTCAAATTTTCAATTTTAAAGATCAAATGTTAGCAAATAACAGATTACAAGCAAGATGCAGATCTTTTCCACAAGTCATCAGAATAATGTTAAATAACAGATTAAATTGTGAAAATTAAGATCTGTTCATGGACAATGAAAAACAGGAGAGAGGATAAAGTTGTTGAACAAATTATTAATTAAATTTGTTCATCTCTTATACAGACTCTTTATTGCCTCAGATATTACTTTTATAATCTATTCCTGATGGTCTTGATAGGATATTGAACTGGATTTTAAAAATGGCTCTAGGGTAAAGTGCAATCAACGTAAACTCTGAAGTTTTATCTACTTCTGAGTATAAGTAATTTCAGAGGAGAAGATATGAGTCCTTTTGTTACTATTGTATTTGCAGTTGCATCTATTGTGACTGGTGAATTGACAGTTCTCTATTATATTAAAGTTTTTGTTATGTAGTAACTTGATTAGGGATGTAGAAATACCATATTTTGTATTATAAGCTCCCTATTACAGCATTTTTTACCTCCCTGACCACTGAAATAAAATACAATTTCCATGTGTAGTTTCATGATGATAAAGTATATACTGGTTTTTCATAACACAATTTACTAACTTTTATTTTGAATCATATTTCTTATGCTGTCCTACATAAGGAATTATCTCTGTAGAAAACTGTTTCCAGTTTTTCAGAATAATTGATTTTTTACCTCATTTCCTGAATTATTTTGGTCACAGCTCAAGAATTTATACATGCACTCCCCTCCCTCTCCCCTCCCCACTGGCAAGGGGGAAAATGCCCCTCATCTTATAATTGCATAAAAGGAAATCTCACTAAATGCATTGTCTATCACTAAGCTGCTTCCAAAAGCAGCATTGCTCAGCAGTGGAAACCAATTGCTTCCCTAAGTCCATACTGAAGACCTACATCTCAACCAAACCTTCCAACCATCTACATTAGAAACCCATTACCTCCCCACAACTAGTGGCAGTTCAGCTCTCACCCAGATTCTCCACCATTAGCAATCCCACAACTTCTCATACTTGCTTCCTGGCCCTTCTGCATGCAACTTCCTGATCAAGGATTACACAGGAGAAACTTCCATCTACCTAGGATCAGAGGTAGAATACTCTCCTGAGGATAGATGCCTAACTGGTAAGAACACGTAACGCACCCACCTCAGCACATGAAAACTGCCCTTACTGATCAAGGCCACTCCAGCAGAAAAAAAGAACATATATTTGAAATAGGCACTCAAATAACCCACAGTAAGGTACTACAATACAAAAAGAAACCTCACACTGACCACACACTCCTAGTTATCATCTACCACAATGCCACTGGTGAACCTATTCCCCACTCATACATAGACCAATCATCTTACAAATCAAAACAGCTATAACACCAATCCTAGCTCTCCTTTGACACCACCACTTCAGCTTCAAGAAAAGTTCACCATACACCTCAGTGCCACCACAGTAAACACACTGAACCAATATCAGGAAAATCTGAGCAATTTATCAATGTTACATAGTGTTTCAACAAGATATAATCAAGAGGATGTAGAATAAAGTATGTGCAAGAACTAACACTGAGTCGGGTGACAGATACACAAAATACAACAGACTACAAACCAGGGCCATTTTCTGAGGAAATTATCACTGTAATAAAAGAACTGGTTGCTATACTAGTGGAGGAAAGAAGGAAATCATGGCATAACCTCGTTGAAAATATGGATATGACACACAACAGCCAAAAAACATGAACCACCATCCAGAAACTTACCAGTGGCCCAAAAAGGGAAAAAAAAAAACAACAACCCACTACAATGCAAATCAGGTCACACATCAACTCAGTGAAAATGGTAGGGCACCAGAAAAACAACCCAAGGTTCAAATCAAGAAATAAGAAAACCAGAAGGTTCATTGCTTTGAGGAACATTTTACAATGGTTGAATTAACAATTGCAATAACTACTCTTAAATACAGCAAAGCCACTGGCCCTGATGATATTCAAAGAGAAGAAATAATACACTTTATACCAATGGCAAAGGCCTGGTTACTCCAGTCAGACGTGTAACAACATACAACTTACCTAAGATACAGCAGTAAGCAAGTATTGTAGCATTCCTAAAAGTGGTGAAAGATCTCTCAGATCCAAAGAACTTCAGAGCTATTATGTTATCTTTTCAAACTCCTCAAAACTCTTTTCTTAAACCATTTGTCACCAGTTGTCAAAGAACACTTAATCCCAGAGGAAGCTAGCTTTCACCCAGAAAAATCATGCGCCAGTCACGTACAAAACATCACACAGCACGTTGAAGGTGGCTTTGTAAAAGAAATGATCACTGGTGCCATATTCATAGCCCTTTCAGCAGCATATGGCACTATAAACCACTAGAGGCTCCTTTAAAAATGTATGATATGACAAAAGATTACCAATTACTATGAATAATATAATTGCTAGAAAATTAGTTATTTTAAATCAAATTATGTAAGAAATGAAGCTGACAGTGAAAATAAAGAAATACCTTACCTCAATGCAGTGTACTTGCACCTATGTGATTTAACATCTATACTAACAAACAACCAATTTACCTAGGCATGAGACATTTTTATGTATACAGATGGTTTGTATACCACTGCCCAAGCTAGGAACTTTGCCCAGCTTGAGGCAACATTGTCATGTACTCAATGGTTTGTCAGATAATTACATTAAAAAACTAACTGTATGCAAACCCAAATAAAACACAGATTAGTCTTTTCCATCTTTGGAACTGAGATAATAGTAAGTGACTCAACCTACCCTGAAATGGAATGGCTTTTGACCACTCCCCAAATCCACACTTCTACACCCTCTGGTGTCCAGCAGCCTGTCCAGCCAAGCTCCCTGGCTGTACTCTCCACCATGGCTCTACTGGGTCTGTAACTACATGCAGGACTGAGGCCACACTTGACTGCTGGGATGAGGCCTCAGAGTCACTGCCACCCCCAGCTGGGGTTGTGCAGATGAACCAGCTCTGTCAGAGAAGGTCCCTGGAGAGGACCCTCCTCCTGGACTGCCTGGCCATGGCATCAGAGTACTGGCTGGTGGATGCTCAGGCCTGGCAGGTGGAAGATGTGACCCTCCAGGACAGGTGGTAGACAGAGGACATCACCCATGAGGGTGCATGGAACTGGGTGGACTGAGAGTTGTGGATGCAGGTCCTGGCTCCGTTCCGTGAGAGGGTGGAGGTGCTGCAGGATCAGACTGCAGTCCTGGCCACAGCAGTGCAGGCCACAGACAATGACTGCCAGGCTCTGGACACCATTCTGGTGGTCTCTTTCATGCTGGCCACTGCCCAGCCCTGACCCTAGACCTGCCTTCCCCCTGGCAGCCACCCACCACCCAGAAGCAGGCCCCCACCTGTGCCTGGGAAGAGGACCTCCACCACCTCCAGCAGCCAAGATCCTCTGTCCTGGGTCCAACACCATCCAGGCCACCCACCTGTGCCAAGGCCTGTTGCTTGCCCTGGCTCCACACAAGTGCAGAGCTGGAGCTGCCTGCAATGGGGTCAGGACCATACACCAGCCCTGCTGACCCTGGACACCACCTGCCAGAGGGGGGGCTGCCCATGCTGGGGGAGCACTGGCTGCTGTCACCCCTGGGTGAGCCCTCCACCCAACTCACTTGCCACAGTGTGTATACCTATGAGGGAATGGCCAGCGGCCAGGGAGCTGGATCCCTGTCCTTGGGCTATTCCCCCTAGGTGCCCCCACTCCATGGTCCCTGACCCCAGGACAGCCCACAAAGCACACTGTACATAGTTTTCATGGGGAAGAAGGTTTTTTTTTTACTATTGGTGAGTGGGGTGGATGATGGAGGTGCTCTGTTTGTTGAGGGGGAAGGGAGGAGGGGGTCTCTATTTGCTGTGGAGGGAGAGAAGAGGGGGCCTCTGGTTGATGTGAGAGAAATAAAAACTTGCTCTTGTGAGATGTGTCTGTAGTGAGCTTGGTGGTGTGGTGGGCAGAGGTATTGGGGGTCAGTGGGTGGTGGTTCAGGTGAGCTAGAGTAGAGAGTGCTGGAAGAAGTGATTGGCCAGGGCCTCTTGTACCTGGTAGCCTCGCCTCTGCTGGTGTGTGTGCAGCTCTCCTGGGGCCTCAGCAGGGGGGAGAAGATGTTGCTGATGCTGCTACCACCACATATGGTGTTCCTGCTTCCAGGTGTCCTCTGCCTGCCACACCTCCTCTGCCCAGACCTTGAGGAAGAGCTCCCTTAAGGACACACAGATTTTATGCAGCATGCAGGCTGTGATGATGACCCAAGGGAGGTTGTTTTGGTGAACTCAAGGTGGGCAGTGAGGGTGCATCAGCAGTCCTTCAGGCACCTGAAGGCACATTCCACCAGGGTGCAGGTGCGGCCCAAACAGCGGTTAAGTGGGTCTGGCAGGGGCCCACTTGGCTGGTGTTGGGCTGCAAGAGCCAGGATGGGGTGGGTATGTGGAGTCCCTGATGAGGAGAGGCAAGATGGCCACAATGTCTAGCTGTAGGACCAGCACCACCAGTGTGAAGTGCCCACTCTGCACTAAGCCCAGAAAGCTGGAGTTCCTGAAGATTTGGGCATCATGGGCACTACCTACCCTGCCAATGCTCACATGCATGAAGGCCCCGTGGTTGTCTACAACAGCTTGGAGCACCATGGAGTGAAAACACCTCTGGCTGCAATAGGGGTGGTCTCCATGGGGCAGGAAGGTGACAAAGATGTGGATTGCGTCCAGGGCTATGATGCACTGTGGGAAGCCCAGGGCACAGAACACTGCCTCCATCACCAGGGGGTCATGCACGCAAAACATGGTGTCCCCCAGCATGTCCTGGAGGGTGCTGCAAGAGGACAGCCTCCCCGGCAGTGGCCTTACCCATGCCAAACTGGTGGCTGATATACAACAGACTGGTGGGTGTGGCCAGCTTGAGCAGGGTGAGGGCCAGCCAGGTTTCTGCAAGGACGGGCCGCCACATGCTGATGTCCTGCAGCTCCAGATGTAGCCACAGCTTCTCCAGGAGATCCTGAAAGGTGGCCCTGGTCATGCAGAAGGCCTCCAGACACTGGTCATCATCCCAGGTGTGGTGGACAACATACTGCCACCAGTCCTCACAGACCCGGCAGGCCCAGAGGCAGTGGGTCTGGAGGCTCAGGAGGTCAACAGTAGCCCCAGTGGTGGCATCCTGCAGCCCATCGTTAGTATCCCTGCTGGAGTCCAGCCAGGTGGATGGGGTCAAGGTGACAGGTGTGAGCCAGCAGCACTGGGATGGCAAGTGGTGGTTGGCACAGTGAGCCCGCAGGATCCCAGGGCACAGGTCACCACCGCCAGGTGCAGGGGTTGGAGCAGTCATAGCACAGGGAGGCAGAGGCAGCATGGAGAGTGCTGCCACATGCTGTCCTTGCACTGGGCACTTTGCTCCTGGTTGGGGAAGTGGCTGGCCAGAGAGCAGAGAGTGGAAGCAGCTGGAGCTCGCCCCGGCATCAGCAGGGGCCCTTTCCAGGGCCCCAGGAAGTGGGAGTAGATTGGCCGCGAATCAGTTCCTGCTTCCCTGTATGTGTAGATGCTTGCCCAGCACCATTTACTCACAAGTAAACTGGTGCCACAGCAAATACACATGTAGATGTGCCCGGCATGTTCTATCTATACAGTTACAAAGGGTATTACAAATATTAACCACAATGATTACTCCCAATAATTTCAATAAAGGAGTCTTTATAAGGGAGTCTAAATGAATACTGACTTAAGCACTTTAAACAATGTATCTCCTGAGAAACATATGTAAATTAGTCCTGTTTAATAGAAAGTGACAACTCACTTACAGGATTTTTAAAATAGAGTGCTAGCCTCTGTTGAAATACATTTTTAAGTTAAACTAGCTAAGATATTGAATCATGTATCAACCCATATATCAGTGGTTCAAGAAACAGTCTGCTCTATTTAGTTCTGTAGTTTTTACTGTTATTTCTGTATGGTTCTGCTAATTTTTATCATTAGTACTTTGGACAGAACATTTCCATAAGGGCAACATCTATTTTGTGAGTTCTTACCATGCATTTTAAACTCTAATCCTCTCTAATAGTCTGTTTCTGTATATTAACATTTGAAATGTGTGAGCTGTTCTAGGAGGTTTCTCAAAGACTGCTGTATTTAGAAATCAAGGACCTTGAAGTGCTCCTGACGTTAATATTGCTGACAATGGAAATTCTATATCTTTCTAATTGGAATAAGATCTCATTATCGGTACTTTTCCCCCTAGTTGCACATATAGTTTGCCTGTAAACCAGGCATAGTATAAGTGCTATGTTTAAGATGAATGCCATCACTTTCTATGAGCAAGGACCAGAACAGTGTATTATTTCATGGGTAAAAAAATAATCACATATGCAAACTGATAATTTAGGCATAATTTTTAAGCATTTTTACTGAAACATACGTCCTCTTTGGAGTGTGTTCAGTTTGCCGCAAAATGTCATGGCACAGATGATCCATCTCATGGAAACTTATGAATGACACCTAGCAGATATCCCCAGGGCTGTTGTACACCAGAGTCAGTCCCCTGCCCCTCCCAGGTGGCAGCAAGAAGCAGCAAGTGGGGGGCGGGGCAGGCATGAGTGTGGGGCCCCTGTCAGTGCTGGCAGGGGCCCAGGGTCGGGCAGCAGGAGCACAGGGCTGGCACATGGTGCTGGTGCGGCTGGCGGGTGGGGAGAAGCAGTGGTGGCAAGAAGCAGTGAGTGTGGGTCCCCGGTGACAAAACTGGCAGGAGCGTGGAGTGTGGGCTGGCACGTGGGGCTGGAGTGGCCAGCAGGCAGGCGGAGGGGTGGGGAGAGACAGCGGTGATGGTGAGAAGCTATGGCAAGAAGCAGTAGTAACCAATTATTTCTATTTATATCAGACCCTATGGGGAAATGGGTTTTGCTTAGCGTGATTCCACTTAATGCTCGATTTTCCTGGAACCAATTAAGAGCTTTAAGTGAGGGGTTGCCTGTACTAGCTTTTGCAGATATCAAATTTAGGCACCAATAGCCTAAAATTGCCATTTTAAAGGCACATTAAGGGTGCACATGTGTAGACCCATGTCCTTAATGTGCCTTAAAAATGGCTAATGCACCTTAAATCATCACATGTAAATGCACCCAAAGGGAAGATAAAAGATAAAGATATAATAACTATTACAATTTATGAGATCCTTTGCTCTCTTTCACTGACTATTCCTGCCCAGGATCTGCCAGGATCTGTTTGGGTTTTTTCTTTATATATATATATATTTTTTTTATATCCCCACTTACTTCTGTATGGTTTTTGAAGGCTGGGGGACCACTTCTTATTTGCTTCAGTAGTTGTGTTTTTTCTCTCTCAGTAGCTTCTGCCAGAGATCGTTTACGCAGCACTCTCATACCTGTCACAGTAAGAAAATGGTAAGTAGATGGCAATTCATAGGATTAATGTGCCAGCATGAGGGTTTTGAAATGCAGCTTTTCAAAATTTTCTTTAAAGAGACAACCCCCCACCAAAACCTAGGAGAAGAAAAAAATTCAAAACTAAAATATTCCTGATATTTTGCATATGTAAAACAAGACTATTTGAACATGTTAGGACCCTTTAACTGGAAAATGGCATATTATCCTCGTGATATGGTATATTCTACTGTCAATAATGTTTACATTAAAGGGCTTTTGCATTTGTATTTTCACAGAATAGTTCTGTCCAACTTTGACAGTTAACACATATATTTTCATTAAAAGATAATGCCATTATCAAATTTTTTTTTTTCCAGTGGATTACAAAAGAAGTATAAAATAACAACAGAAAATGCTCTTGCCTGCCAAAGGTTAAAATGAAAGATACTTTGTGTTCAAAATTTATCTTACTCTAATAATTTGTTTCAAAACCAAAATAGACATTTTCTGTAGAATACACCTGACATATCTTTATTACAGCATTCTCCAATGCAATTTCCATCCTGATGTGTTCTTCCACAGACTGTATTATTAAAAAGTGCAGGAATGGAGAACAGAGGATCAAAATCAGACCTTTCATTGATGATGCGGGAAAATCTATTCAAGAATTTATAGAAATACGCTATGAATTTCAAAGATATTATCGGTAGAAAGATGTTAGGTACAGTCATTACCATATGAAGATGCTATGAAATACCATCCTCAAACTTGAAACTTTATACATTTGAACAGACTTTAAAATCAACGGATCCTGATAACTGTCTGTTGGAAAAGAAATCAGGTTTGATTAAATGACAAAAACTCAGCAGG
>NW_005842701.1:196292-199955 GCF_000455745.1 Alligator sinensis
GGAACAGTAATAGAAGTACATGGGGCAAAGCGGAAGTGGCAAATCCTGGTTGCCATTACAATCATAAACATGAGCACAACAGCTGCCAGCAGCAGTTGTTTTCCCACTGCTTAACCACCATAAGTGGGTGCAAGGTGTGATTGGGGGGGCGGGGAGGGAGGGAGTGGCAATCACACCACTGAGCAGGAAAGCTTCAGATATTCTTATTCTCAAAAACAGACCTTAAAAAAAAGGGGGGGGGGAGGGAGGGCTCTGTTTTAGTGAAAATGAATATAGCTATAAATGAATATATCAAAGCATTGCCATAAAAATGGTCAATAAACAAATTTGAGGATGGTTAGGATGGTTAGGATGGACGGCAGCATCTCTGGAGAAATAGAGTTAGTCTGTACTTAAATATATCATGATAGAATGTAAGCACCCAATATGGTTTAATTAATTTATCCATGAAACATACAAATATACCATATTACTGATTGAATGGGCTGCTGCGATTTAAAATATTAGATATTCCATATTTCTGAAAATATGAATAATATTTTTTCACACATTGGTTATTATAAAGCATAAATTAAGGGTATCAAATTAATTCTAGGCCCAGAGCTGGATCCACAGAAGCAGCTGCTTCAGGTCTGGGTTTGGGTAGTGCTGGCACTTTGCACTCAAATGGTAGTGGGGACAGGGTCACCAGAAAGGGTAAGATGGAAGCAAGACAAATGAGGACTGTATTTGCACAAGACTTGCTCACCCCTTTCTGTCAATGACCATGTCCATAGCGATCCCAAAGTTTGTGTCAAGACATGCCCCAGTAGCTCTACCCCACCAACTTCTGCTAGCATACCAGTTTACCAGCAGGGCCAATAGAATGGGCTAGATTTGGCCTGTAGACCGTATGTTTTTCACCCCAGGCATAAGTACCGTATTTTCACGCATATAACCCGTGGGGTATATGCGATTTTACAAAAAAAATGGATGGGTGCGAGTTATACAGGGGTGCGGGCTATTGGCAGAATTTGTTTCCGCGGGGGCTGGGGCCAGGGTGGCCTGCGCTGCCTCCGTGCTGGGCCCGGGCAGGCCGGGCTGTGATGCCACCGCTGCTGTGGGGACCAGGCTGTGCCACCTCCCCACTGGGTCTGGGCAGGAGGGGCTGCACCGCTGCCGGGGCCAGGGCCGGTTGTGCCACAGCTGCTGCCGCGACCAGGGCAGGGGCCAGAGCTGGAGCAGGCTGTGCCACCGCTGCCACTGCCGTGGGGGCTGGGGCAGGCTGCGCCGCCTCCCCACTGGGCCCGGGCAGGCCAGGCTGTGCTGCCACTACCGCAGGGGCTGGGGCTGGGGTAGGCTGGGTTGCACCGCCTCCCCGTGTATACACCACTGCAGGGAATACATGGGTGCAGCGTATACACGGACTTATTTACAAAAATACAATTTTCCATGGGTTATACGTGGGTGCGGCTTATACCCGTGAGTGGAGTATGTATGTGAAAATGCGGTACTACTAGGATAAAATGACTCCACTTTTCGCATTCATAGTATACCAGGAAAGAATAGAAATGTATTTTTTTTGATAGTTCTACCAAGAAACCTATATATGGATTTGCAGAACTAGTATGTGAAAGATGTAAACATAATTCAGAATACTTTATAATAGGGTTGGGAAGCTGATCGATTGGCTGATTAACTAATGCCAACTGACTGGTCAGTTGACCACCCATTGCTTGACTGCAGTGAAAAAGTGTAAAATATTCTACGAAGGTAAGAATTCCATTGTGTAGATGGAGGTCTACTTTTTTATTGAATTATAGTGTTATTCATTAGCAAGGCCAGGAGGAGTGCTTGCTTTGCCTTTCAGTTCTGCAGGACTCCCTGCCCTGTTCCTCTCCCTAGCTTTTCTAGCATCCTTTCCTTTTTCCTACTGGCCATCTTCTGTGCCTGCAGGTATTTCCAAATGCAAAAAACAAAATGCCTAAAGAGTCAGCCTACAGTCTTGTTCTGATATGTGCAGTGTGTTTTCTTGGGAGCTATCTGGTTGCTGTCACTTTTGATATACAAGCTGCTGGAGTTTGTATGTTCTGGAAGGTCAATGCTAGCAAGCTGTCTTCCAGATTCTGAAGGCGATGCAGAAAACACAACTCAGATATGTGTTGGGTAGAAAAAGCTCAGAAAATTTTATTGTTGTCGGACACATACCAGTTGGCCTGATTAATAATCAGTCCAACTAAATGAATCTTGACCTTGTGAGGTAGAGACAACCTACTTTAGTCATATTCACCTAGTTCTCTGAGGGGATTGGTCTAAAACCCCTGCATTTATACTTGAGAACCTGCCCCCTCCATCCATCTCATGCCCACTCTTATCTCTCTGTCAAGATGTTCATACTCCCTTCAGTGTCTTTTTGCTCATTAGTGCATTTTCATTTTTTTCATTCTTACTAGGTCATCCAGCAGTCAGAAGGCCCCTTTCAGCCATGCTGCTTTTCAGCACCATAGCTTAGCATAACCACAGCCAAGCACAATCACAGTTCCTACACTGTCTATTTAGCAAATTGAATTTTAAAAACTGACTTTTTTATAGTTGCTATGTGTGTTTTATTTCTATTTGTTTATTTATTTTATTTTGTAACTGTTTGACCCAATAGTTTTGGATAGAAGTCAAGGGAAAGAACTGCTCAGTCCTGCACATCTTTCAAATTTACACTTACCTGACACTGGGTGCATCTGCATGAGACACCTAATGCCAATTGGACTAATTCTACTGTGCATTAGCACAGCTGGCAAAAACCGTGGTAATGTGTAATAGATTAGTCCAATGGGAATTAAGCATCACACAAAAAACATTCATCTGCACTAATGCGCAGTAGCACTGATTAGTGATTATAGCACATTGAGTTTAGTACCTGTTATTACAAGTACTAAGCTTAATGCGTCATACCTATGGCACATTAATGAATGTATAAACATGTCCACCGATTATAAAGATTCATTACAAGGTTTTAGAATATAATGTCTTTGTTTCACAATAACAGTAAACTCACTTTTTTTTTAGTATGCGTATCTATCCTACTGAACATTACAGTTTCTCTCCTCACTCTTTTAATAAATTCTTGAAATACTTTATTATTATTTTACAATATTTGACAACTCAATTGGCCAAGTATTTTTTGACTGGTGAAATACCAAACCCTACTTAATGCCATAGACACATTGGGCATGTCCACACAAGCATGCATGTGCCTCTTGCCCTGCCTCAACCCCCTTTCAGGCAGAGCAACAGGCACGTGTGAGAACAAAAAAATGTTTCCTGCACTGCTAACTTGCAGCCTGGGGAGAAAATTAGACCCCCTGGGTATCCAGGGGTCGAAAAAAAGCAAAGAATAAAATAGTAGGGCAGGGCAGGGCAAGTCCCTGACCATGCTCTGAGGCAACCAGAGACTGGGTCCTCCATAGAGACACTCTGGCTGCCAGAGTGTCTCTATGGTTGGCCCCTCACCCTGGTGCTGAAATACACGGCCCACCAGGCCATGTGTTTCAGCACCAGGGCTCCAGTGCCGGTGAGTAAGGGGTTGGGGGAGGGGACCATGGGGGGGTATCCTGACAGCCCCTCCCACTCCCTGTCCTGCCTGACCCCATCCCCTCAAGCCCCCAATCCCTGCCCCTCCCCCGCATA
>NW_005842701.1:200524-207327 GCF_000455745.1 Alligator sinensis
CAGGGGGGGGTGGTAGCCCCTGCAGGTTCCATTTCTCCCCTGTTGGGGGGCTGTAAGTCTTGTGTGGGGGATGAACCCCCTCTTGGGGGTCTGAACCCCTTTTGGGGGTCTGAACCACCTTTTGGGGGGCCAAACCCTTTGTGTGGGGGACGAATCCCCTGTTGGGGGGCCGTAGCCCTTGCATGGGGGACCAACCCCTTGCGTGGGGGCCATCACCCTGTGGGAGGGCAGCAAAATATGTATTCATGAAAACTGTATTTAGAATTCACTTTATTATTATGATAAGAGCCTTGCTTTAACACTGTAGAGATATCAATAACACTTCCAACTGATCGCTGTCTCTGTCTCACTCTCTCTCTCTCTTTATAGTGGTCTTTTGTTTTACTTGTGGAGGAACATGGATTTGGGGATATTTTAGAGAGTGACTTTGGGATTTATTTTATCAGGGATTTTTCAGTTTTCCAATGGGCACGTCCACACACGTAAGAATGTGTGCTTGCAGCAGCTCAAATAGAAGCAGTGCAAATTTGAGCCAGGGCTTTATGCTTCAGCGCACATGCTCAGACATGCACTTTGCTGCGGAGCAAATTGTGCCACTTGGGGCAAAATAACACTGCCTGGCTCTTCCAGATCTGCAGCCATGGGGAGCTAGAGCCTGGGGACAGCACCTGTGCTGTCCCCAGCAATGTAAAAAACTGCCCTGTCCTGGCCCCTGTGTGGGCCGGGAGCAGTCCGAGGTTCTCGGGGGCGCGCAGCGCAGGCTGTGGCCAGCAGCCCTGGCACGCGGGTCGGGAAATGCAGGCCGGTGGACTAGAATTAGGCACGGACACTTAGCGGTTGATTAAAAATTATTTTACTTACACCGAAGATGGTCGCGGTGCAGGCAGGAAAACTTGCTTGAGTTGCAGTTACAGACAGAAAAAAAGAGAAGCGGACAAGAGTTCCTTCCACGCTAACCTCTAGCCCAATCCAGTTGAAGGCTCTAAACACGTGAGCCCATCGTGTCAACCGAAGAAAACAACTCAGAGAAAGAGCTCTGGATACACTCACACAAAGTTTGCTAGGCTCCGTGGAACTTGCGCGCAGGGAAGGGGTTCGTCGAGGGATCGTTCGGCGACGGGGAGGGGCCAGAGGTTGATCAGACCCCTATAGCCTTCTCAAGGTACACGCTGGGTCCGATAGGCTCCGCAGCGCTTAGAGATCTTCACAAGACGTGAAGTCCTCCTCCTCCAGATGGTTGTGGAGTCCTCCAACTTGGGTGGAAACTGCTCAAGCCTCTTATACAGCTAGCAAGCCAATCGCTAGCCGCCACGTGGGAATAATTTAAAACTGGCCAATAGTGGGACACAAATTTGCATGCGGGTGGCGGGAACTCCTTTGCACCATACATTTCTCTTTGCAACTAAGAAATGCATCCTGCAAAGAAAGCTCCTCGTGGCAGGAAATAATTTAGCAGTGCCGAAGCGCGCGCACACAAAATCACGCCCTTGGGTTGTGACAGCCCCATCCATACAAAAAGCTGCTCTGGCAAGCAGCTCAGGGCTACTCACTTTCTGGAGCTTCTGGGGCTCAGCCACTTGGTCCCTGGGGACACTACCCCTTGTGCCAGCTGGACTGCTGCAGCAGCATCCCAAATCCATTTTTAAAACTATCCCAAAATCCATGCTTTTCCACAATTAACACTAAAGACCACTCTACACACACACACACACACACATCTAGACAGAGAGAGAGAGAGGGACAGAAATCAGTTGGGCAATGATTTATTGATATATTTACAATGTTAAAGCAATGTGGAAGCCTGCCAGTGTCTCTATCATCATGATAAAATAAATTCTAAATACCTATATGTGCTGATGTGTACTTTTGGTTTTCTTCACACATGATGGGTGTGTGATGGGGGGATATGGTGTTTTCAGGATGAGAGTGGGAAGGGGTGTGGGGGAAGGTGGGTGGGTGTGTGTGGGTAGGTGTGGGGTGATTGCTGGGGGGACTGTGGGTGTGGGGGACCTTGTGGCTGCTTAGGAGGTGTGGGTCCCCAGGCCCCCACAGGGTGCAGCCCTCCTCACAGGGCCCCAGATCCCCCATGGAGGGTTACAGCCCCTATCCCTCACAGGGCCACAGCCCCTCCACCCAGGGTCCCAGGTACTCTGGAGCGCCCCCCCCACCCCCCGCCCAGGGCCCATAACTTACCTTTAGCAGCAGCATCAGGAGTGGGGTGCTCTGAGCCATGACAGCAAGACCCAGCACAGTACACAGGGGCCCATTGGGCCCAGCCAGGTCCTGACAGCCCTGGGGACCATCTGCCACTCAGCCAGGCCAGGCCCTTGCTGGCAGGACCCGGCGCTGTACATGGGGACTGCATGCTGGGCCCAGCCAGGTCCTGGGGCCTCTCTGCTGCTGGGCCAGGCTGGGCCCTTGGTGGTAGGATCTGTCACCCTCAGGGACCCTCTGCCACCCGGCCAAGCTGGGCCCTTGGTGGCAGGACCCGGCATGGCATACAGGGAACATGTGCTGGGCCCAGCCAGGTCCTGGCTCCCTCGATGCCCCTGTGCCACCTGGCTGGGCTGGGCCCATTGTGGCAGGACTTGTCACGGTGCTCAGGGACAATGTACTGGGTCCTGCCACCCTTGGGGCCTCTGTGCTGCCTGGCTGGGCCAGGTGCAGGGCAACAGGACCCAGCGCAGCACACGGGGATCGCGCACCATGCCTGCCAGGTCCTGCCGGCCCTGGGGCTGCTCCTGCCACCTGGCCAGGCAGCACAGGGGCCCCAAGGGTGGCAGGATCCAGCTAGGCAGGGGTCGGGGGGCCTGGGGGGCTAGCAAGGGGAGGGGCTGGGCAGGGCCAGTGGGAGTTCCCACTATATTCCCTTCCCCTGACCCCTTACTCACCATCACTGGAGCCCTGGTGCTGAACACGCAGCCTGGCCAGGGTGAGGGGGCAACCATGGAGACGTTCTGGCAGCCAGAGTGTCTCCCTGGAGGACCGAGCCTCCAGTTGCCTCAGGGTATGGTCCAGGACTGTGTCCTGCCCAACTTTTTTTTGTTTCACATTTTTTAGACCCCTGGATATCCATATCTCTAATTTTCTCCCTGCGCTACAAACTTGCACGTCTGGTCATGCCCATTAAGAGTTTTTGCAGTCCCTAGAAGCCATACTATGTGACCTAATTACCATGACAGACCTTAATTCGCTATTAAGGTCATCACACCAGTATTTAAGGTGTGGGCTCTTGAAGCTCAATCTCTGCTGATGGTGCTCATCTGATAAGTACTGTTTATGCATACCTGCTACAAAAAACACCATGCAGATCTAATCACTTAGGGCACCTATATATGTGCAATGAGGCTGTTCTAAAATGCTGTAATAACAGTATGTCGGAGCAGACTCGTTTAATTACCATTCGCCAGCAGACTCTAGTATCATGTGTATCAGTGTCCCTGCACTTTAGTTAAAGCACCCCCACCACCATTTTTCAGTGTGGAGACACTGATTCACATAATGCTCTGGGCCCTTTAATTAAAGCCCTCCCTCCCCCCAACTTATGGAGCATATCTAAAAATGCCCTTAGATCATATTATGTTGCTACAGTTCTCTGGATTTTTATTTCTAGTGTTGTAAAGCAATAGGAGAGTTGAGGCCTTGTTTTTCTCTCATAACAGCTTTACACTGCTGTAATTTCATTGAGTTTGTGGAACTTATCATAATTTATACTGGTGCAAGTTAGAGGGAACTGCAGACCTAGAATGTAACATAGATTTAATGGTATATGATAGTGTGTGTGTGGAAGTGGAAGTAATACCAGCTGGTTTGTAGTTCACAGTTCCTTTTTCCTTTCTCTTGTAGACACAAGTAATGTAGCATTCCTAATTGGCATTCAAGGTCCTGCTTCCCCATACTTCTTCTATAAGGCAGAGCAGTATTCTCTTTGATTGCTTCTATGTTTATTCTTGGCAATTCCAAGAAAACCAGGTGGAATAGAATTAGCATGACCAGGACAAAGCTGTCAGCAGAAAATTGGCCAGTGTGCTTTCTTGGCCTACTTTGATTCTCTTCTCTGTGTGATACTCGCTTTTATTTTGTAATAGCATTGGTCCTGACTGAAAACAGCTTGGTAGAATGCCTCCAGGCACACTTGATTCAGGTAAAAATGTATCATTGTAAACAGAGGGCCACAATTGTTGAAATCTGTTAGCTCATTTTCACATCCAGAGGTTTCTAAAATAAGGTCAGGTTATTGGAAGTTACTTCAAAGTAGAAACTCTCCTAAAAATGGTTTCCTAACGTCCAAGGAGCTTGTACTCCTGACCCATTAGAAAAACAATGACAACCAAAGAAATTTGATTTTGAAAAAACACCACAGGACATGGTACAGTTTTGATGTCCCAAGGAAGGAGATGAAGCTGACAAAATATAATGGACTCAAAGAAAACTTATCTTTGTTATTTCACTGGAAAGGAGGGAACTTGCAGAGCTTGCTATTTATTCTCTACTCTTACTGAAAATTTCAATGGCTTGCCCTCTTTACCTAAGAGTTTTCAGCCTCATAGTTTCCCACACCCAAACCATCCTATATAAATTCACTGTCTAACCTATACGCAAAATTACACAGTCTTATTAGCAAAATTACATTAACACAACAACAAGACATAATAGCCTAACCTGCCACAGATAAAACAGGGGACTATGGCAGCCAATGTCCTGCTGCTGCAAAGTTTGTTAAAATATGCTCAAGAGATCCAAGGAAGAGGGCTATGCCATCTGCTACAGAGGAAGCAAAACCCCCCATAGTCCATACCAATCTGACCAAATTCCTTCATGACCCCAAATATGATGATTGGTCTGATCTTGAGAGGAGGGGCAAAACCCAGGAATCTCTGGGTTTAAGTCCCAGCAGGGTTCATTGAAGTCATAGCTAAAATGGGATTGATTTCAGTGGGGTCTGGATTTTACCAGAACAATCATTACACACACACACACACACACACACACACACACATTACTCAAGACCTTTATTAAAGTAATTTAGTTGCTGTGAACATCAGTGAATCCCTTGGAGTAAGTACAACATTTTGCACTGGCATAGTAACCAGGAATATTTTGGGGTTCACATGATGAATTTCACAAGCCAAGCATTTGCAATTCTGAAAAGCAACAAGCCAACTAAAATGGTGTTCCTGAGGACAGCCAGCATGTGCTAAGAAATTGCTACCCATTGCCTCATTTGCAATCCATCCTTTGATCATTTTAGACATAGAAGGGAACATTTGCTTTTGAACATTACTAGTAATTATATACATCTGATTCAATCAAAAGCTATGAATGATGAAGTCTCTTATCTGATGGATTACAGACTTAATTCATTATTATGGTGCTTTCTTTAAGAATATAATGAGTACCATTCTATCCCAAATTCAGATTCTAGGATGCAATGATTCAATACCGCATAATGTATGTGTTATGTAATGTAATAAATTGTGTGTTGGCTGTAGTGATTGTGTTTGACACTTGCAGGGGTTTGTTACAACTGCATACACAAATAATGCATGTGGTCAGGTGTGGATACAAGGAGTAGCTGGTGTGCAGGTGCAGTTGCATCCCCCCCCCCCCGCCCCGTTTGAGCCCTGCTCCACTGAAGATATACACATGAAGCTTGGAGCTCTTTCAAAGGGGAACTTTTCAAAAGGGCAGTAGCTGGTATGGTCTAATTGTTATGTGTGAACAAGCTGAGAAATTTAAATGCAGCACATCTACTCCAACCTTATCAATTCTTCATCCAGGGTTAAAGATGGGGAAGGCCTGCTGTTTTGGAATTGTTCTCAGTTCATTCACACATAAAAATTAGAAAATAGTAGCTGCTGCCCTTTGCAAAGTTTCCTTTTGAAAGGACTCCAAGCATTTACGTATGCATACCCTGAGATTAAAACAAACAGCCCAGGCAAGAACTACATTTCTATTCAGGTGGAGCAAACGGAGTCTCTGTTGATTTCATGGCTTATTATTATCTCCTGGATTTCTTCCATAGGTGTTATCAAATTTCCATTTTCCTCAAATCAAGCTAGCCTTTCCTCTACAATTATATTGTCTCTTATCTATTCCTGGTAATGTTCATCTGCCCACCCCTTCCAGAATGTCCAGCAGAGGTGTGCTGCTACCTAGGAACCTGTACTGTGTGGCTTTATTCCTAGGGATTTGAACTCACAACAGATGAGACCAGGGTGGGTCAGGTCTAAAAGCAGGCTGAGCTGTGCAGTGATGCAGTAGTCAGAGGAAGGAGGGAGTTGCAAAGATAAGGCAAAGAAGTAATTAACTGCAGTGACCCTTTCCTGGGTTACTGAATCCAGCACATGGTGGAGGCTGAACCAGCAGTGCAACCAGGAAGGCACAAAGTGAGTCCTGGGTTGATCCAGAGGGGTTGGTGTCCCCAGGTAGGGGTGCTGCCAATGGCTGGCATGAGTCCTCTCCCAATCCTAATTGTTTGTTTCTGTATGTTGAGGGTGGAGAGCAGAGGATGTCAGCTTTCTACCTGTGAGGAGAGGAGGACAAGTTGTGGGGGAACAGGGTTAAGAGGAAGGGGCTCCCAGGGACCATGAGGGGTTGAGTAGTGGATCATGAGCAACACAGGGACATGTTTTTTTGGGGGGAGGGGGGAGAGCTGAGGTTTAGATGCATGTGATGTGAGCTCAGGAGGGGCTGAGGCATGATGAGCACAGGATGGTGTAAGGGTGGAAGGGGTCTGAGGCTTGGAGGGGGGTAGTCCATCAGAGTGAATTACTGGGGGGGGGGGGGGGGGGGGGGGGGGG
>NW_005842701.1:207358-219706 GCF_000455745.1 Alligator sinensis
GGGGGGTGTGGGGGGGGGGGGGGGTTGGGAGCAGGAGGGATTGTGGGTAAGGAGAGTCTAGGGGCTGAGAGCCTGCATTGAGGTTTGAATACTCAGAGGAGCAAGGGAGGGCTCAGTGGTGTGTAAGGAGGATACTGAGGGGCTGGAATGTGGTGGTGACAAGTCTGTTCGGGACACAATGGATTCATCAGGGCAGTGATGGGGTAGGACTCAGTGGGGTGTGAGGAGAATGGTAGGGTCTGGCAGCTGTGGGGGATGTTAGGGTACAGCTGAGTTTAAGAATATTTGAGATAATGAGGGACAGTGTATAGCCAGTGGGTATTTGATATCATAGGGGCAATGCATAGAGGGTAGTGAGGGACACTTTGGGGACAGGTTGAATATGTGGAGTTGTAGGGAGCAGGTCTGACCATGACCAGGCTGGGGGGGGGTAACAGTTGGACCCCCCAGCACCAGGTCTCTGCCCCACCCTAGAGCCCCACATACTGAATTGTATTAGTTTTTGCTCAGCTCATAAACTGAAAACTAGGGTGTTCTCTCTCTTTTTCTCCAACTTAAAAAAAAAAAAAAACCACCAAAAAAAAAATCAAAAAACCAAAGGGCAGTGTTATGGAATGATGTACTGCAACACTGTTCCCCTAGATCTGTCCGTGGATATGACTTATGTTCCTGGTTTATTTTCTGCATTTATGAAAATGGGACTTGAAGGGAATCTCATACTTTTTGCATACTTGGGGGTTCTTGCTCCCACTGGAGAACTGTTCCCAAACCTCACTGCCCTAATGGTTAATTCAGTTTAAACCCAGCTTTGTGTGGGTTTCTAAAAGTTATTTATTAGTAAGCTATTTTTGTAGCATGTCAGGAGTCCTAGGGGTGGCCATGATGCCTCCTGGTGGCTCCACAACCTTGCTGGGTACCACCCTTAGGTCATTCTCCCCATCTCCCCTTGATGGAATATAAATTAGGTAAAGGGAGGCTGCCCCCAGACCTTTGCTAGGCCTTGGTCCCTGGTCTTAGCCTCCAAAGTCTGCCTGGTCTCTGCCTCCTGGCCAAGCCTCTGTAGTGTACAGTGCCTGGCTGGGCTCCCAAAGACTTACATGTTAGTTGTGCAGCTCCGCAACCTACCCCTTTACCATACCCTATGACTAACAGGCATTATCCATGTAGTCCCTTTGTCTGGGCCTCAGCCTCCTTGGCTTCTTTCCCTTCAATTTAGCTAGGTCTGCTATCCTAGGCCCACTGGGTAGGACCTGGCTTTGAGGCACTAGCTTCTCTCGGCCCCTCAAGCTACCGAGCTTCTGGCTTCTGGATCCCACCTCCCCTACAGCCTTATCAGCAAACCACTGGTTAACATAAATAGAAGCCCCCAGGCTATAACACAAATAATACCCTGCAGCAGCATTCTGCCCCTTTAAGAATATAAGCCTCTACTTAGCTCAGCATCCTGGACTTCCCCAGCTGTTACTCCTTCTCTGATAGCAGCCAGAGCAAGACTACCCTTTCTAACCCCAGCCCTGGGATTAAATACTCCCCTGGGGCTGCCTGCATCCAGTCACCTGACTGGCCACAGGTGCTGGCTAATTACCGAATTAGCTGGTCACCCTAGCAACCTGCAGCTGCGGCACCCTGCCTACCTACAGAGCTCCCTTGCTAGGCTACTATCCCCTGTAAGTAACAGAGAGCCTGGGGCTCTCTGTTACAAATATAATAATTTATATAGTTGAAAATAATAGCCAGCCATATATACCCTTACAGTGATACATTTTGACTGGTTTAAAGTATAGCATATTTATAATCTTCAACACTTTTGAACCCTTACAATTCAAGGAAATCCTGACAGCCCCACAGATACTTTACAACTACTCTATACCTCTATAAAATATGTGTAGAGACAAAAAACGGAAGTAGCACTATAATTTAAAATATTTCTCATTTAAAAGAATGACAAAAAGCTTGCTCACTATTTTTTGAATTATTTCTTTATCCTTCTTTTTTATTATTTCTAAACAGATAAGACTGAGATTTGTCTCTCTGGACTTTGTCTCAAAATTTCCCTTGCTTAAAGAAACCTACTGATGGAAAAACTCCACTACAAGTATGCTCCCCTAGCTGTGCTGCTCTCAAGAGTGCCTCCAACAAATAAGCACTGCCCACTTTTTCCCATTGCACACAGCGAAACCCAGAACTGAGGTGGGATAAGTAGAAGGCTGCCTTATGATGGCATAAATTCCCATTTGCTAATGTAATGCTGCTTGCCTGCCAGCTGTTAAAAAAATTAGCTGCACTTACAGACCAGCAGAGTTTGAGGTTAGAAAGAAAAGCCATATTAGTTTAGATATTCTATATTGATCCTTCACTAGATGTAGAATTGGTGATAGTCAAAATAAAATTTAAAAGAAAAACTGGACAGACATGGATGAAAATTGTCTTCTCATCAGCTCTAAATTGAATGGAAATTATTAGGCTTAAATGGTAAATTGAAGCACTTGCTATGTACCTATGGGGTCTGAAATCTTACCATTGTAAATGTAAATATCCCACTGATGTTATTGGGGGATCCACTGTGGTTTGCAGGGAGAAAATATTGCTGCATTTAATACTACAGCTGACAGACCATTAACAATCATGGAATTTGTCCCACTCTATCAAAGGAATGTGGTACTCCTAATTTAACCAAAATGATTATTTGTCCCTCATCAGGGATTAACAGAAGATAAATCTATAAATCAACTGGAGGATTCTTGCTCTTTCCCCATCCATCCATCCATCTATCCATCAGAACACTCATGAGATTCTCATCACCACTGCATCTGAGAATTTAATGAGGAGTGTCACAAATTGACAAATCACAAAATTTGGGGTTAAAAAAATATGTAATTATATTAGGGATATCATTACCATTTAAAATGCAATATGGTTTCAGAGCTTGTTTTCCCCTGCATGTTCTTTCTAAATTAAATGAATCATCCTTTTGTTCAAAGGAAGATTTCAAGGACCTTATTTTTTTCTTTTAATACTTGCACTTAGCTTATTAGTAATATTAGAAATAATAACATATGAAAATAGATATGGGTCTTTTTATTTATTTGCCTCATATTTATAGGAGGCTAATTTTTGTTTTAATACAGTGGTTACTTTGTAAACAAACAACTTGAATCCAAAATGTGGATGGGGGAAGGTACAGAGGAATGGCACAACACTGAAAGTTTCCAGAGTATGCTCAGCATTATCAAGAGACCCAAGGTACTGTGCTTGGCAAGGTGTTAAGGCTGCTGGATGTGAAGTGATTAAAGGGGCTCAAAGCTTTGTCACATCCTTGTGGGATAGGATGGAGCCTGCTTGGCTTGTATGTATTTGACTTCCATGTAAGCATCATTCCTATATGGATCAAAGATCAGGATGTTGATGCATGTGTGTGTTCAGCTGTTGTTGGAGCTTAAGATCTGTAACTCATGAATATATATTTTTTTAATTTCTTCATGCAGTTTGGACTTATTGTTTGATCTCTCTTCCCCCTTAGGGATATTTTACTGTTTTGTAACCAGTTCCATGCTAGAGCTCTTTTGGGCTTGTTTGCTGGTAATATCTTTGTTTGATGGTTTTTGAAGTGCACTTTTGTTGTTGTATTGTCTGCTTGAATGAACTATCTAATGAATAAATCCCCTCAGTTAAACCTTCTTAAAGAATGCTGAAATAAATTTGGAAAAGGGGATGATCCCCCTTGTTCACCTTTCCCATCACGTATTCAAACCCACGTATAAAAAAAAACAGAGAACTGAAGTGCCTTTCTTAAATGGGAAGAAAAGCAAGATATTAAATCAGGCATACCGATGAAGAACATGAATGTTCAGGATAGCCCTCTGTGAGGAATGGTGCAGTGCCACAATGTGCCAAGTGAAGAGCCAAAGGGAATTCTTTCTAATCTCTTTAATGTGTTAAGGCACTAGTTCCCAACCTTTTTTTGCCATGACCTGCTGCTGGGGTGGAGTGCAGCAGCGGCCTATGGGCAGGGCTGGGGGAGCTCCTGGCATGCAGCTCCTCCTTTGTGTGCAGTGCCGCTGGCATTGCCGCTGTGACCCTCATTTGGGTCATGACCCGAGGTTGGGAGCCGCTGTATTAAGGAATATTCATTTGACTGTGCCCATTTAGGTAAACCAGGAATTCCATGTGGGGTCTGGGACAACCTCTGGGTGTTGTTTCCTACCATTCTTTTTTCCTACAGGGCAATCTCAGGACTAGCAAATCTAATTGGCCCTTACACAAACCACTGGTGGTTGAGAGAGTCCTTAGCTTTGGGCAAATCTACATGTGATGCTATGTCACTGTAGCAACATGCTATGGCGATGTAGCATTGGTGGGCACAAACCGTGACACTGCAGGAAGCAGCTACATCACCATAGCAATGCTCTCCCTTGGTATAACATATGAATATGGCAACATAGCAGCTAAAAATAACTGCCACTGGCACAGTGCAGTACAGGCTGTTACTGCACCGTCATTTAGTCCAAAAGGAAGTACTAAATGACAGTAAGACCGGCACCATAGGGGCATGTGTAGACGTGCCCATTGTGTGCCAAATTGTGTGAGTCATTCAGCCCAGGACCAGGACTTGATGTTTGTATTTTGGGACTGCCCCGCCCAATTAGAGACGAGTGGTCACCCTAGATAGGGGTAGGCAAAATACAGCCTGCAGGCCAGATCCAGCCCACCAACTGACTGGGTCCAGCCCACAGCTGCCCCCATAGCACTCCACATAGGACCAAAATCTACCTGCTCCTGCCAGGGCAGCCCACATTGTGCTCCCGCCAGCCCAGACCCCAGCCAGTGTGTAACTTCTGGCAAGGCTGTTCCCAGCATGGCTGCAGCTGACTGAGTGCTGCTCTGCTCCCCTCACCTCCAGCAGGAGCCACCCAGCTGAAGCTGCCTCCCCAGAGCAGTGCAGCAAGGCCAGGAATGGGAGGAGGAGCAACAAGGAGAGCAATACAGCCCTGCCAGCCTGGGCCCTGGCCAGCACACAGCTTCCAGGTTGGCTATTGTCAGTGCACCTGCAGCCAGCCAGATGCAGCTCTGCTCCCCTCACCTCTTCCTGCTCCTGCCCCTGCTGCACCACTCCATGTGGACAGGAGGAAAGATTCAGCCCAGCAGCTCCTACTGGAGGAGGGAAGAGCAGAGCAGCACCTAGCCTGCTGGAGCCCCACCATCAGCTGCATGCTGGCCAGGGCCCAGGCTGGGGCTGGGGCTGGCAGCTATGAGCAGGAGCATGGCACGGGCTGCCCTGGGTGGAACTTGACCCCATGTGGAGAACTGCGTACTGGGCAAGCTTTACTACATGCATCCCCCTGCTTCCCTTCCCTCACCCCAGTTGGCTCCCAGGCAGCCCCCCATGTTCACATGCCGCCTCCATACACCCCCATACATCTCCCACAGCCCCCCCTCCCCTCCACCAGGGCATGGCATGCAGGGAGCAGATCATGTGGTCCCTACCCTAAACACTGCTTCTCACCCACCCAAAGCCCCATAGGGAGTTTTGATTGGTTGCTGCAGGGACAGGGGGTGGGTGCGGAGGTGCTGACCCAGCCCACAACAGCTCAACAAAACCCACTATGTGGTCCTCAAGCCCAAAGAATTGCCCACCCCTGCCCTAGGACCAGGTTCTAATAAGTAACTCAGTGTTTTTGTGATACTGCATAGCACGAGGAAGTCCTGTAGTTGCAAACTTTTGATGTATTGCAGAGAAAGGCCTAAGACCAGTCAGATACTTATTGGGCCTTGCTCTAACTTTATTCTGAATTTCCTCACTATATTTCTGTTTAGTGACCTAACATTTGGCATTTATTCATCTGATGTTTCTGGTACCAGCACATTTCTTGTCTGTTTTTAATTAATCTTCTATACAAAGAGTATAAACTGACAGCTATTAGTATCAATCATGCTGACCTTTCCAAACAGCTATAATAATGTTTAACTTTTTTCTTCCCCTTGACATAGTACAGGAGAGAAGAATTGCTATTTTTCAAGTTTTTCTAAATATATTTCATCCATTTCAATTGACCCTGAAAGAAGAAAATGTAGACAAAGATAATATATGCATAGTTCATTGTTCTGTGACATATGCACAGAATAATATGTTTTGGGGAATATTTAATACAAAATATTTTATTAGATTTTTAAAAATAAATTTGCTATAAACCACTTCCTTCACTTTTTAATTGGAGAAAGAAAATTCCAAATTTATGTGAAGGATTTGTACAAAGAAGGTTCTAGAACTGCACATGCACACGTGTGAGATCAGACACAATGTATTCTTACTTTATAAGTTTAAAAAGCTGGGGAACAGAGTCATTCATATGTAATTTCCTGATCAATAAAAAAACACTGTTGTATACCAAATAATGAAAAGATTCATATATTGTAAGGCTGGAAGGGACCTCAGAAGATCATCAGGTCCAGCCCTCTGCACCAGGCAGGAAAATAACTGGGGGTCAGGTGACCCCAGCAAGGTGACTGTCGAGTCTCCTCTTGAAGATTTCCAGGGTAGGTGATTGCACCAACTCTGGAGGGAGTTTATTCCAGTCTTAACACTCTGAGTGTGAAGAAGTTTTTCCTAATGTTGAGCCTGAATTGATCTTCCAGGACTTTGTGGCCATTACTCCTGGTTTTCCCCTTGGGTGCCCTGGTGAACTGTTGCTCACTGAGCCCTTGATGTACATCCCTAGTGTGATGGTAAGCTGCTACCAGGTCCCCTCTCAGCTTTCTTTTCCTCAAGCTGAAGAGTCCCAGATCCCTCAGCCTTTCCTCATATGACTTGCCATGTAAGACTCTGATCATATGGGTGGCTCTTCTTTGGACTCTCCCAAGCTTGTACACATCCTTGCTAAAGTGCGGTGCTCAGAACTGGATGCCATCCTTCAGCTGCGGTCTCACCAGTGCTGAGTAGAGCAGAAAAATCACCTCCTTGATTTTGCTGGACATACATCAGTTGATGCATGCCAGAATATTATTTGCCCTACTGGCCACAGCATTGCACTGCCAGCTCATAATCACACTGTGGTCTATTATGACCCCCAGGTCCCTTTCATTTGTGGTACTAGTCAGTTTTGTGCTGCCAAGTCTGTAGGTGTGTTGAGGGTTGCTTGTCCCAAGGTGGAGCGCTTTACTTACTTTAATATTTATGCTGTTACTGATATTCATTGAGATCCTGTGTTTTAAAAGTTCTTCAATCTTACAAATTTTATTTCTAATATAGTTATGCACATCTGATTTTTAAGATACTTGTATGCAAGTTTTAAGATGACAGTATTTTTTAAACAACTCTGTAACCTGTTTCTTATTTTACAAACACTAGTTTAATATTGAATTTACTGGATTTCCTTCAGTTTTACAGGAGCAAGAGATTGGAGTAAGGCCCTCAATTTACTTTTCAGCTTTTACACTGTTTAACATTTTGCTTTGAAATGTACCTTTAGCTATCTTTTCAAAATTGTAATCATAAATTTCTTCCAGATTATATAACAAATACCCTAACCCTACTCTTATCTATGTATATGTACTCCCACCCAGATACACAGACAGAGCTCAAATCTTTCATTATACTACATATTTTATGTATAAATGGCCATGATGAACTAAATTAATTATATCATTTTCTATTTGAAACCTAAAGAGTTCTGAGCTTTGCTACTATTGGATGGGATGCCAGAATTTGAAATGGAGACATTGGGTGCACACATACATACATGTAAAATGCGGCTGCTGCAGCATAGGAGAGTGTGGAGCCAACCCCCCTCCTCCACAGGCAGCATGGCCGGAGCAGAGCCCATGGCGGGGGCGGGTGCAGACTGGCTACTGCAGGGTCAGGCAAGGGGTGGGGCTGGCTCCTCTTCACTGCACACACTTCCAGGGGGCACATGTGCCCCCCAGATCTGTGTGTAGGGTGGGGGTGGGGGCATGCTTAGGTTGCCCACTGCAGGCTTGGGCTCCTTGCTCTGCTGCCCTCCACCTGGGGCCTCTGAAGCCCATCAGGCAGGGTCTAATCTGCCAGGGAAGAGTGAGGCATCAGGGAAGCTCCTTTCCACTGCAAGCCATGTGCTGGCATGGCAATATATCCCCTGCCCACCCTAGAGCCCATGCCGCCACTTACACTGCTACTGGGTGGGCAGGGGACACCTCACCATGGCAGGATGGGGCTCACAGCAGTAAGGCCTGGTGCACCTGGCCCTACTCTGCCATGCTGCACCATGTCCTGCCTGATGGGCTTCAGAGGGCCTGGGGAGGGCAGCAGGGCAGGGATCCTGAGCCCACAGGGGGAAGCCCACATGCCCCTCACCCTGTGCGCAGATCTGGGGGGTGCAGGTTTTGCCTGCCTCTCAAGGAGTGCATGCAGTGGCTGGGAGGCATCCCCATCCCCCGCCCCCCCCCAGGCAAGCTGCCCATGGCCCTGTCCTAATCCCTACTGGGGCCCTGCAGCTGCACATTCTGTCCCCAGGCCCTAAGACCCACACACTACCGAGCTGGGCAGCAGCCCCACCCTATCCCCAGCCCCAGCCTGCCCAACTCTCTCCTTCCCTCCCTCCTTCCCTCAGTATAGGGATCTCACTTCCTACCCCCCACCATACTTATCTGTGGGAGCTGCTTTCCAGGCTGCCTGGGGCCATGTGCATGTACGTGCACATGGTACTCCCTGCCTGACCACCCTCCACTAGCTCCTCCCAGCCCCTTGCAGGCTGGAACTCTGCCAAACTGCAGACAGCTCTTTGCAAAAGAGTCAAATTGGTGTGTTTCTCCATTAAAAATGAAAAATCCACGTTTTTCTCAGGTCAAAGGGAAAATCCATGCTATTTCTGTTTTTGTTTTCCCCTGCTGATGTGTGATAGGATTTTTATCCTACTTCAGCAAGGATACTTATCCTACACATTCAGAAATCAGCTTTTTTATGTATAATCATTCTTTTCTGTTCAGGGGGAAATATCCCTCTCACTGTATTTAATATTTTCTTTAATCTTTTTTAAGAGTTATCTTATTATTTAAATGTATTCAGGGACAGGCTGAACCTTGTTCTTGAATCAATACCCCCTACAAAGAAAGCAAAGACAAGTAGAACTCTGTAAGTAAGGCACAATCTAGCTTACTAAAGAAGCCGTATTGCTTCTGTATAAATCTTGGGAGGTATTTGGGTTATTAAATGTTATAGAAGATCAACTAATACAAACATAACTAATATCATTTTCATTTTCCACGGTCTGGACCAGAGCTCTCTGTGGTATAAATTTGTATAGCTCATTTTGGCTTCAGTGTAAAACTCATTGTGTACCTAGCCTGGGCTGAGACCAAAATTATGAAGTGGGGCTCTCTAAATTAGGCACTAGGAGCCTAGGGAAAACCAAAACACCAAAAACCATATATAGGGTTTATTTGGTGTTTAAAGTAAACTTCCAATTGAAATCAACTGAAACTCTGGATTAAAAAAAAAAAAAAATCAACAGCACAATTCATGTTACCCTTAAAAAGGGGATATATGTTACTGAGGAAAACTTGGAAGAAGGTTAGCCTGCAGATTAGAACTCCTTTAATTTTCTTCTTATTTTTTGTCTGGAACAAATTGAGGCAGAACATTTCTCTGAGGTAAAGATCTCAGAGGAGGTGCATTAGATATACTACCACGCAACATTGGGCTCATTCAGAAAAACTGACAATTAACAGTGCAGTAATTTTATTGAAGAGATCACTTACTAATATGATTTCTAATACTTCAAGAACCTTATACAAAGATGGTTCCTAGAGTCATCTTGTACCATTGATTTTTAAGCATGCCCCCTTGGACTTTGCTCATTTAAAAAAAAAAAAAAATCAATGCCATAGTATGGCCTTTGATGATTTATTTTCTGGATGAAAAGGACTGATTTATGCAGACTTCTCCACAATCCTTCTATAAAATATGTATTTCCTTTGGTCTGGGGTTGTCATTATCTTTTTTATACTGATCAGGGAATGGACAGTGGCATTTTGTAATGATATATTTAAGGGGTTTTTTTATATTTGTTACCCTTAATATATGGTTGGAGCTTTATTTAAGTCTTTCACATGGCATTTATCTTTTGTCACTCTGTTGAGAATATATTCTTAAGAAGCCCTTTTTGGTAGATATGTCAGAGACTACATAATATGTACTTCCACACCTTTCACGACTTTCTATAGAGCCTCTGTATTGTACCTACAACAGTCAACCAAGGATAAAGATAGACAGTAATGGAACCAATTGGGAATTTCTTCTGTTCTTTGTTCAGTGGCCCTTTGTTCAAAGGCTTATAACACCAGATGTGAAAGAAAGCTAAAAATAGTGAATCAAAGATGATGTGACCAAATGGTTAGAGACTAAAAAAGAGATGATATAGTATTAAACTATCATGTATGAAAATAAATATAACAAATTAGATTATCTATTTACAGTTGATAACTAATTTAAAAATAAATGTTTTCATTAGATTGAAAGGTGAAAATCTAATTTTGACAAAGAACAATTTGAATTTCTTTTTCTCTAATCATAAACCTACAAGTATACTAGAAAATTCTCTCAGCTTTCAAACTTTCATTGCTATAATCTCTTCTAATTTGTATTAAAGAAGGGCAGGGAACAAAACTTTTGCCTAAAAGGGACATTTAAGCATAAGCATTTAAGCATTTTACTGTGTCTGATTGAAATGGGAAGACTTTCTTTATTTTCAGCCTACAATAAGCATAATAGCTTTGTAGTAATGATTTGAGCTAAGATAGTAGCCCTAAAGAGAATAATGCATAACGATTTTTTTTCTCTTTCCAGATGCCTCTTAAGAGTTATATGGGATTTCATGTTAAGAGAAAGTGGGAATTAACATTGTTTCTTTTCCCAAAAAACAGTTTTATATTAATTCAACCACAACTTAGATACCAGTGAAGCAATTGTCAATCTCCAATATGCATAAGGTGCAGAAAGACATTCTTCTTTGGAGATTTTATTTCCTTCTTGCCTAGTTCAAAGAACTGACATTAATATAAACTTGTTACAGAGGAAAAACTGAATTGTGTAGTTCACTTGTACATGACCTGTGGAAAAGTACTGTTTTCATGCAAGTACATTTTAACAGTTACTCCATGGTAACAGTCAAATTCTTACCATCTTCTGGTCAGCTTCATTGTGCCTTTGACAACAGATTTTCACTGGACTATGGTAGGCTGATGAGCACCTTGGAAATGCCAAGAAATAGATTAAAAAGAAGAATTATTCAATGACTACTGAGATCTGTTCCTAATAAGAAGATAAAAAAGTACATAAAAATGACTTTGAGGGACAGTAGGGGTATGGGAGGAGGAGAATCTACCAGGAATGAGAATGGAAAAGTCGGAAAAATCAAAGGAAGAAGAAAGGACTTAAGCAGTGGAGGACATGATCCCATGAAGAAATGACCAAACCAAATTCAGTGTACAGCACCTAGAAAAGTATATCCAAAGAAAGAAAGAACAAAAGTAATATTGTGTCAACAAAAGAGTAAGAAAAAAAGAAAAACATGTCCACATTGAATACTTCTAATAAAATAATGTCAAGGCGTTTCACCATTTTCAGTATAAATGGCTGAAAAATGATAGGACAGTAACAGGAAACACAGGTATAATAAAATAATTTGACAGCCTTTTTAATTATATGGAGAACAGTACATGCTTGTTTTAGGAGGGGAAGGAGAAAAATGAGAGTGAGAATTTAAGAGTGAAAGGAGGAAGAGATAAAAATGGGGCAGAGGAGATGGAGCAAGCAACAAGATCACTGACTGAGGAAAGTGCAGTTACTAAAGTCTTAAAGGGGAAGAATGGATTACATTTAATAAATGTTCACATTTCCCTTTTAGAATCTAGTCTACCTGGTCAACTTTTAATTTAATTAATTTTTCTGTGTCTTTCAACTAGTTTTTAATAACTGAATTCCTGGCTCCACATCTTAAAAATTAGATTTACACAAATCTGATGTTTTGATTCCACCCCCCCCAAAAAATTATTTTTTTTTTTAAAATAAAAAAAATGTTTTGAATGGAATATGTTGTTTCACCCCAAAAAAATCATTTTATTTTATCCTCTGATAATTTAATAAAAGAAAAGGCCTAGATTTATAACTGAGGTATAAGTGAGCAGTGAGAATGACTCCATAGAGGTCCCCATGGGGGCCAGTGAATAGCACAGAGCAGAAAATGTAAGAGGAATTGTAAGGTCTCCTGGCAATAGTCTGGAGCTGGGTGGAGATGTGGAATGGAGCCTGCTGAGCAAGGTCGACTCAAGAGGCATCAAGGGCAGCAGGAAGTGTTAGGCTAAGCGTTCCCTTGTGCC
>NW_005842701.1:219833-220486 GCF_000455745.1 Alligator sinensis
CTGTTTTCCTGCTGCCTCTGGATATGGGATGGGAGGGGAGATGCTGTTCTGCATATTGGGCACAAGGGGCCAGAAGAGGAGAATGGATGGGCTGGGATTGCCTATTCTGTATACTAGGTGCTGGTGGGGGCAGATGAGGTGGACCTTGGACAATATAACCAGTAGCATGTCTAAGGAGGGGAGATGGGCAGCAGCCCATCGACCTGGAAGGGTGTGGGCAGTGGAGTCCCGCAGGGCTCATTCCTAGGACCGATACTCTTCAATGTCTTCATCAGTGACTTGGACAAGGGAGTGAAGTGTACTCTGTTCAAGTTTGCGGATGACACAAAACTGTGGGGAGAAGTGGACACGCCGGAGGGCAGGGAACAACTACAAGCAGACCTGGACAGGTTGGACAAATGGGCAGAAAACAACAGAATGCAATTCAACAAGGAGAAATGCAAAGTGCTGCACCTAGGGAGGAAAAATGTCCAGCATACCTACTGCCTAGGAAATGACCTGCTTGGTGGCACGGAAGCAGAAAGGGATCTTGGAGTCCTAGTGCACTCCGAGATGAATATGAGTTGTCAGTGTGACGAAGCCATCAGAAAAGCCAATGGCACTTTATCGTGCATCAGCAGCTGCATGACAAACAGAACCAAGGAGGCGATAAC
>NW_005842701.1:220881-234651 GCF_000455745.1 Alligator sinensis
CCCCTACCCTGGGGGTCTTCAAGAGGAGGTTAGATAAGCATCTAGCTGGGGTCATCTGAACCCAGCACTCTTCCCTGCCTATGCAGGGGGTCGGACTCAATGATCTATTGAGGTCCCTTCCGACCCTAGCATCTATGAATCTATGAACCTATGAGCTAACTTTGGACAGCGGAATAACAGTGGCTGCCAAAGGCATGTAACCATGTCAAGGGCAGTGGCAGGCAGAAGTCACCAGTTTCCCACTGCATTGTCACTGGCCTGTGAGCCCAGCTGCTCTGTTGCACCTCTGAATGTAACTAGTGAATGGGGGGGAGTTTGGGCCTCTGTGACCAGGCCCCTTGCTCCAAGTGAAAGCTGAGGGATCCAGCGGGGTCAAGGCCTGCACCACCCCAGTTACTAGGGGAAGCACACTTTGTAGTTGCCATAGTGAACAGGAGCCAGTCCAGCTCCCTGGATTTGCTCACAGGTTATGCAAATCCTCCAGGAGATGGTGGTTGCATGGTACACACAGCCTTGGTCTTTTCTCATAAGTTTGTAGTTGGTGACATAGAAGCTGTCATTGCTGTAATACCTGTTGGTCCCATTCCATGTACACACAGCTCTTACTATTGATAAATCTGTGTGGATGAAGGTGCTGAAGGGCTTGCATATGGGAGTTGTCACCTTCTGTCTCCTCATCCTCGTGTTGCAGTAGATATCATTGAACGGCGGGTGTGAGGGCTCGTTGATGTGCTGCCTATGGAATGTCTGGCATTGTGATACCCTGTCATCAGTGGTCAGCCAGGAAAACATCAGGGTCAGCATCAGGAACATCAGCAGCAGGGTATCATGGGGTCCCCTGGGAGACATGGATCCTTTAGATCCACTTGATCCACCTGCAGTTGTGAAAGGGGCAGGGGGCATGGGTGGATACAGTTATAAGGAATATGGATTAACCACCTACACAACGCTGTCATCTACCCAAAACCCATTCCACTCCCATCACCTCTCCCCACCCTATCCCCCCAGCTCACCCTCCCATCACCTGCTCCCTCCCATCAATGTTCCAAAGCCTCTTCCTCTCCCAGCAACCACTAGTGCCATATAGAGATCCACATCACCTAGAAAAAAAGAGAATTGTTATTGGCATTAACTACCACCCTTAAGTGGTGGCTGAGACTGGGTCTCCTTATACCAGGGACTGAACTGACTTCTGCAGAGATCAGGGCTGTACTGAGTTTGGTACTGAACACACCAACAGTGACTCAGGGCTCCTGTTGTGTGGGTGCATGCACAGACCCACACAGATCATTGTTTGATGATCACATAGCAGAAATGCAGAAGGAACACAAATAAATCATGGTAATTCTCTTTTGCACTGGGGGAAACTGAGGCACAGAGAAGTCCTGTCTGAGTTTTCCAACCCTACCTGAGTGAAGCACAATACCCAGTCTTGGTACTTGGCCTCAAGATTCCCACACAGCACTTGAAACCTCCCATCCTGTATGAAGGGGAAGGGAGCCCAGCTCTGGCACCCCCAGGGAGACTCTGAGTCATGGCACCAGCCTCTCATGAGCCCTCAGTCTCACTTGGACTTTTTCTCTCCTTTACCTTCATTCCAAGTACTGCTGCTGTGACCACCACATCCCCCTCTTCCCTCCCATAGTTAGGCAGATCATGCAGGCATCCACACTGAAGCTTTCCCCTTCTCTCATTCTTTCTGTGGCCAAGAGTTTGATCTCAGCACTCCTAGGATCAGCCCATGGAGACTCTGCCTCTGCCCTTCCCCTGTGCTGGGACCGTGAAGCAGCAAGGCCTTGGACTTAAGTAAGTCTTGGTGCTGGGATTCCTGTCACAGCCCAGGCCAGCTGCCTGCAGGGTTGAATTGCTGGCTCCTCTGCCCTTTCTTCCCCATTATATAGAACCAGCTGGGGGCTGGGATGGGGGTGATCAGCGCAGCTCCAATTGCATTTGTCCTGCAACTCCTCCCACTAAGGTGCTTAGAGGCACTGAGTGGGGCAAGGAACTCTGGGGAGGGGCTGCCTCCCAGGAGGGGTCACAGTATAACCTCCAAAACAACTCGTCCCTCTGTCCACTGAATATAACCCAGCAATCCCCAGCCCAGTATTACAGCCAATACAGACCAGGACCAAGCAGGCCCCCAACCCCCCTGCTTTAATCACTACACCCTACTCTCTTCAGAACCAGAGCTAAAATCTAAATCCAAGGCTCTTTCTTCTAATGCAAGAAACCACACTGCCCTCCTGCAGGCAGAGAGATGACACAGGAGTCCTGGTTTCTGTCATGAACTTTAGAAAGAGAACCCCGCTTCCTAGAAGCAGTTTCACAGGCAATGATGAACAGGTGGGCAATCTCAGCCCACTCTCCTAATGTAGACCATCTCACTGCCCTCCCATAGCCAAGGAAAGAATGGAGCATGGGAGACTGGGAGGGAGCAGAGAGACCACGGGGAACTTCACTTTGAACAATTTCTCAATGTGGGTAACCAGGAAATGAGGACAGGAGGAGCCAGAAATTCATTTTCAATAGATTCCTTACACATGGCAACCTGTAGCCCCACATGCACCCCAACCCTGCACTGCCACAACCCCTGCTTGTTCCACTCACTACTGACCCACAGCCCCCTTTGCATTTCTTTACTTTGCTTTTCTTCTGTAAATAAGATCAGGGACATTGTATGTAAATATGGAACCTTGTGATGAGGTTGAGAAATCAAACCCACACCATGAGGAAGTTTTTAATAGCATTGAGTTCTCAGTGGATGACTTCCACCTGTATCCAAGTCAACAACAATCACATGTAAACCAGTAAGAATGTTTATTCTGATGTTTGCTAAGCCATATTGAACCTTGATCATACTTCTCTATCCCACTCTTTCTGTTAATAGTTAATCTCCATCTCTTTCTGTTTGTCAGTGAAAGAGAAACCAGAATCTAAAACACTACTGGGTTGATATCATGGCCTTGTTTCTCTAAGCCATGTTACCCAGCTTCAGCATTGCCTTTCTAAGAAGAAATATTTGCAGGCACTTGTTTCTAGTATAAAGTTTGGGTCAGGTTTTACTCTGGCACCTAATCTAAATCCTTGAGTCTTGATCCCAAAAGGACTGTTTTGACAGTGTATTCTGATATTTTAAAAGTGGGTGGGGAGAGAGAGAGAGAGAGAGAGAGAGAGATGGCTTTTATTTTTTGCTCTATAACTGGGAAGTAAAAGTCTCTGTGAATGACATTGCTTCTGGTGGCATTTACCTCTAATCATGTTAAAAACATCTTTAACCATAGCCAAATATGTCAGAGAGAGATAGCTCCATGAGGGAAGTGCTACAATCTCCTGCCCTACCACCAGTCCTCACACAGCCTTCTGCATCATCCCTGCTTCTTCCTGGGAGAAAATTCACCCACTGTCACCTCTGGCCAGACTCTATATTCAGGGGCAGGTCTCTAGCATGTGAAAATAAGCCACATGTCCCTTTGGATCAATGTAGCCAAGCATCAGCTGCTGTAAATGGTCTGTCTCTCCTTTCAAATTAGATATTGTGGATGGCCACTTGTTCACTGGAGCCAGTGGGGCCATATCCCTACTTGGTGAAAACAGGCTGAGCCCCCCACCAATGTCAATGGGGCCCAGTATTCAGAAGGTATAAACAGTATGGCTGTGCAAAGCTTTGGCTGCTGATTTGATTCAGAGGATATTTGGCCTGATTCACCATCTGAATCTCCAAATCAGAATCAAATTGAGAGACCACTAAAAGGTCTGAATCAATTCGAAGCCTCCGAATCGATTCAGAAAAGGTTTGGAGAGATTCAGAGATTTGGGCAGTCCCCACTCACCACTGCAGGGAGCTGGACTCAGACTTTGTGCCGGTAAGTAGGGGGGAGGACGGGGAGGGGGGTGGGGCAGCACCATAGGGGGACCCGCACCAGGCTCCATCCCCTGCCTGCTCAAGGACTAGGAAGGAGAAGCCACTAGCTGGGCAACAGCACTTTATGGGCCCTATGAGGGAAAGGGATAGGCCTGGTGCCTCCTGGGGCATTGGGGCCAGTACTGACATAGAGGGAAATATGTGCTACCCCTCTCCCTGCCACACATCAACCCCTGTTTCTCTCCCTCCACTAATCTTCTTGCTGTTGCAGACATGTTCACTGAAAGGCAATGTGGTATCCATGCAGGGCATTCTCCCCAATCACTGTGCTGGTGGATGCCCTGTTGGTACTGCAAGCCTCTGGGCAGAGCAAGCCCAGATAGGTAAAGTTCCTGCAGCAGTATTACCACCTTCAGAGGGCCAAAACCAAGGGAAAGTAGTGCGACAAAGTGATGAAGAAGAGGGTCATCAACAAGGACAAGAGCAAGGAGTTTGACACTTTGCTCCATGCCACCAAGAATAAGAATAAGGCTGTGTGCAGCAATGCAGGGGGGACTAGCAGGAGCCTGTGTCACAGCAAGCAGCAGCCCAGGGTCACCATTGGTAAAGTCCTGAGTGACAGCAAGACAAACCTTTGAGCCTACAGCTGGTCCAGCTCCCCATGAACCATTGTCATCTGCTGTGATGACAGCTTCCCTCTGCATACACCAAGGAACGGATATGAGCCCTCAAAGGCAAAGGCAGAGCAGGCAGATGCCTCTTCTCCCCTTGCTCCACTCCACTACTACCATAGTTTCCATTTTACAATCCAGCCACCTATTAGCCCCCTATGCTTTCCTCTTCCCTTGCACCCCATAATAGGGTCCAGCCTGCGGCCTGCTCACCTTAGCCAAGTGTCTGGCTCTGGGGTGGCCAATTATTTTGGCTGGAGGGCCACTTACCAAGTTCTGGCAAGCCCTCGAGGGTAGCAAGGGTAGTGCCACCCCTTGACAGGTTGCCATCTTGGGACCGGCAGTCCACCCCCAATGCCTGACCTTTGCCACTGGAAGGCTCTCCCCTTGCTCCTCCAAGCCCAGGCTCCATGCTCCTGCCACTCCCCCTTCAGCCACTTCCCCCTCCATCTGCCATCGCTGCCCTTTGCTGCTTTCCTATCTCCCACCCCCAGATCAATGCTCCAGCATCATATCCCAGCTGCATGGCTGAGACTGCAGGACACAGCAGGATCTGGACCAGTCCAGCCAGCACTTCACAGAGCCAACAGAGAACCTTAGGGGCCAGGCCGGCTCCTGCTGCATCCTGCTGCTTGGCGCTGCAGCCAGGAACCATGTGATGCTGGAGCAACTAGTGGGGGGAGGGAGAAGGGGAGCGGTGGCAGCAACGGACAAATGGCTGTGGTAGGCAGGGGGTGACTGGGAGCGAGTGGGCACACAAAGTGTAGCAAGAGCTGGGCAGGAGCACAAGGCCACACCAGTGCCCTGGGCCCAGGGCCAGCAGGACCCAGAGTGGCATGGCAGGAGCACAGGGCAGGGGCCAGCAGGGGCTCTCTGGAGTCGGGCTAAGCTGTGCCAGCAGAGAGAGGGGGAGACAGTTCAGCTCCATAGCATCTTCAAGCACGGGCCCCGTGCACCTGCTGCCCCGCTCTGGGCCCCACCGCTCCTGGCCAAGGACATTGGCACAGCCCTGGGCTCCCACCCAGGAGCACTGTGCTCCACGTGCCTGTTCACTGCCCCTTCCCTTCACCTGCTGCAGCTTTCAATGCTTCCCCGTCTGTGGCTGCTGCTGCTCCTCTCCACCCCCGCACCACAAGGTTCCCAGCTGCAGTGCCGGGACCGGCCTGACCTCTTCTCCTTATGAGAAGAGACTGAGGGACCTGAACCTGCTCAGCCTCAGCAAAAGGAGGCTGAGGGGGGACCTGGTGGCTGCCTACAAGCTCATCAGGGGAGATCATCAGCAAATAGGAAGAGGCCTATTCTCCCCAGCACCACCTGGGGTGATGAGGAACAATGGTAATAAGCTGTTGGAGAATAGGTTTAAGTTAAAGATCAGGAGGCAATATTTTACAGTTAGGGTGGCCAGAATCTGGAACTTCCTAGGGACCAACTTCCGAGGGAAGTGATCCTCGCCCCTACCTTGGATAAATTAAAAAAGAGGTTAGATGATCACCTGTCTGGGATCTTGTGAACCCAGCGGCAGAGGGTCAGGTTAGATGATCTGTTCAGGTCCCTCCTGACCCTAGGTACTATGAAACTATGAGGACTGGGGCGATTGCCCATGGTCATCCCCTGCCTCCCTCCTCCCTCTTATCCGAGTTTCCCTCCAGTGTAGGGAGGAAGGAACAGCTTCACAATCCCAGACCAGAACCCTTTGCTAGGCATGGGCTTCTGGCTGGGGGTGGGAGGGTGGGCAGGGCAAGCCTTGCTTCTGCAGCCACTTAGTCCAGCCAGTGACTTCCTCTGGGTCCTGCTGCCCCTGACTCCTGTCATCTTTGACAACTGGCCAGGGGCAGATAAATATTAATTTTCTAATTTTTTTAGGGGCCCAGCAGGCCAGATAGAATGGCTTGGTAGGATGGATCTGCCCCACAGGCCATATTTTGACCACCCCTGACTTAAAAGATGTTAATATGCAGCTAGTCCATATGTTAAGAACTCCAGAAGCCCCCCACAATTACTGTGTAATAAGGCCTAACAAACTAAGTCCAAAAGAGCTCAAAGGAATGTTTACTGTGCCATTTACTACCATCCATAAACTACATCCCACAGTCCATAAAACACTTCTTACCACTCATTAACCCATAACATGTGAACAAGACTCAGTCAGGCACCTGAGTATTCTTCAGCTATCCCTTGATAGGAGGAAGATGTCGGCCAGAGGTGGGAGAGGATGGGGATTATTGGTGAGTTCTAAGATGGTTGAAGAGTCTAATCCATGCTCTGCAAGTTTTTCGACAAATATGACAGGTGGTGCTGTCAGGGCAGGGAGGAGATGAGGGCACAGATGCTGGCCAGGATGTTGTGCACTATCCTTCCTCTTATGCCATTTCTTGAACTCCTGATCAAGGCAGTTATCTTCAAAGTGGGCTTTAGTTTGATGAATGGTGCAGTACCATTGAGACCTGTTACCAGCCAGCACTTCCCAGTTTGTAAGGTTGATGACACCCTTCTTTAGATATGTTTTCAGGGTGTCCTTGTAGCACTTCCTCTGCTGGTCCTCTTACCATGACTGAGTTGAGACAAGAGGACTTGCTTCAGGAAATAAATGCCAGCCATCTGTACACAGTGGCCAGCCCAGCAAAGATGATGTTTCATGATCTTTGTTTCAGTGCTGGTTATGTTAGCTGCAGAGAAGATGTGGACATTGGCACAGTGGTCTTCCCATCTAATGTGAAGGATCTTCCTGAGGCAATGCTCATGGAACCATTCCAGGTGCTTAAGATGGCTTTCATATGTCACCCACATCTCACACCCATAGAGGAGCATGGGAATAGCCACTTCATTGTAAACCAGGATCTTAGTTTCCATCTGCAGATCTCAGTCAGCAGAGATATGGTGAAGCATCTTGCCAAAGAATAGGCTGACGCAACACATCCTATGTTCAATTTCTACATCAAGACTGACTGATTGGGAGAGGTGGCTGCCAAGGTATGGGAAATGCTCAATGTTTTCCAGGGGTGCACCACCAATAGTAATTTGTTGGGGGAAGGGGTCAGCTTGTGCTGAGGCAGGCTGATGGAGCACCTTGGTCTTCCCAATATTAAGGGAGAGTCCTAGGCTATGATAGGCATGTGAAAAAAGCTTAAGGGTGGACTTTAGATCAGTCTCAGTGTGCATGAGGATAACACAGTCAGTGTACTGAAGGTCAATAATACCAGTCTTGATAGCTTTTAAATTTGCCTGTGAAAGTGCTGCAGGTTGAAAAGTTGACCATTCAGTTGATACTCAACCCCAGTTCTTGGAGGAAGGTGGTCACAGATAAGAATCAAAATTACTGAAAGATAGATGGAGTAAGAGTTGGGGCAATGACACAGCCCTGCTTGCCACCAGTATGGATGGTAAATGGGTCTGTCATTGATCCATTACAAAAGTGGTCATCCCATCATGTAGTAGCTGGGGAATGCTGATGAACTTCAGTAGACAACCAAATCTAGCCAGCACCTTCTATAAGGCTTTATGATTGATGGAGTCAAAGGCTTTGATTAGGCCAAAAAAATGGCAAACAGTTCCTTGTGTTGCTCTCTACACACTGCCATGCAACAAAAATCATGCCAGTGGTATCCTGTGATGGTCTAAAGCCAAACTGGGATTCTGAAAGGACATCTTCAGCAAAGGGGAAGAAGCGATTCAGAAGGATGCGAGTAAAAATCTTCCTGGCAATGGACAGGAGGGCAATGCCTCGGTAGTTCCCACACCCTGACTTGTCTCTTTTGTTGAAGATGGTTTTGAAGATGTCATCAAGAACAAGATTGTCAGCAAGCTTTCAGAACTCCCTGTGGGCATTACTGAATACCTTATGACTCTCCACCTCAAGCTCAGTAACAACCAGTATGCTACAGTCATCAGTGCATACAGCCCCACACTTGACAATGAAGTCAACAAGGAACAGTTCTACTGTGCTCTTGACAGTCTGGACTGCCACTGCCAAAGAATACAAGCTCATCCTCATGGATGACTTCAATGCAAGAGTTGGGTGAAGGAATTTAAGGGCATTATTCACAAGGCATGAGCTGAATCAACTGGATACTCCACATGAGGAAATGCTTGCATTTATCCATCAGAAGAAAACCGTGTTCTGCAGTTTGCAAAATGAACCCTCCAGCCAGCAAGAACAAGAGGCTTACCACTGGCTTAAAGCTGTAGCTCAATCGAGGCTACAGGACATCGAGAACCAGTGGTGGCAAGTGAAGGCCTTGGAGATCCAGAGTTTTGCTGACTAATATGACATAAGAAGCCATCCATGGACCATGTTCCAATGACCCAGGCCCTTGCAATGGCTCCACCCTTCTCACAGATAATGTATCTATCAAACAATGCTGGAAGGAGCACTTCAAGATTCTACTCAACCGTGAATCTGAGGTCTCAGCTGCTACCATCAAGTCCATCCCCCAACACCCAGTTATAGAATCTTTTGCAGATCCCACATCCTTCAAGGAAGTCTGTCATGCTATCACTCAGACCAAGAACAACAATCTGCTAGGACCAGATGGCATTCCCACTGAGGTCTTCAAAGCTGGTGGAACAGCACTAGTGCAAAAACTTCACCCAATTCTCATCAAAATAGTTGAGTATTACTAGAAGGATCAATGCATAGCCTTTCTATACCTTCTAACTATGGTTAATCTCTCATGCTTCAGAAGAAGGAAAGGAAAAACAGAAGTCAGGTTATTCAACTGCAGAACAAAAGCAGGACAGCCACAGGCAATCAGCAGAGGTCCTAAAGCATGGAAATAATTAATTAAATACAAACACACATAATAAATCCATTTGTTATCTAGAAGAAATGCTTATGAGGCTAAAATGTAGAAAACATGTGGTTTCCAAGTATATCCTTTTTAACATTTTTATTGAAACATGTATTGTGTACATATTGTTCTTGAATGTTTTACTTACTTTTTTCTCCAACATGCATTACAAAAGTAAAAATAAACGTTACAGGCTATTCATCACCCTGTTAAATTAAATACTCTTTTGTGCTTATATTGGCTGTTGAACTAGCCAGGATCAAATACAGATTATATTAATCTGCTGGTATCGTAGAGGGATTCTGAACCACAAAGTTACTCCATTTTCAGGAGGAAGACAAAATGGAACAGGACTGTTGCTCAGACAGCACCGCATGAGACACCTTGCATTAGGACAAAAACTAAAGGGAAAAGTAGCCAAGAGAATGAACATTTCTAGGAATAACTGCTGTGAGTTCTTCAGCCTTTAGAATGCTAATAAAAAGTATTAAATAAAATATAATTAAAATGAACACAAGAGAAAGCAACAGATTATTCTGGAGCTTTTACATGTTACTGTAAGTGATATTTCCTGACTTCTGTTTAAGAATGAACAACTGGAGAATTCTCTGAAAGGTCAAATTGTGCATGTGTTGGAACTCCTAAGCAACAGAGTCAGATCAGATTCTAAATCATTTATAGTAAATGTATACAAAGACATTCTGGAGTTAAGCCAGAATACCACTTTGCAAACAGAGAAGTAGATATGGCAAAGATTCAAGAATAAAGAAAATCATTCCTACTTACAGGATAAAGTCAGGGAGACTAATGCCTATACATATTGCCCATGGTCTGGTCAATTGGTTACTGCCTATATTTTCAGAACAGTTCAAAAGAGATCTGTTGAGACTGGTTCAGGTTATCTTAATTTGCACAGTTTTGCTATATTTGTTTTTTCTTGCTTTTTATCAAAATAAACCTAGAAGTAGTTGTGGCAGTCCACTTTTGGGTGCCTGCCACTTTAAGGGCTGAAAGCAAGCCGCAGCCAGGTGCCCAATTAGGGTGGCCATTTTAGGGCCCAGCTACATAAGCTAGGCCAGCAGAGTGCTGCTGACAGAGGAGGAGGAAACATCAAGCTAAGAAGCTGTTCCTAGAACAGATCAGAAGTAAGGGTGAGGCTATGGGGAAGGAGGAGGCCTCAATGTCCTGGGCATGACAGAAAACTGAACCCTGATGGGGAAGAAAGGCCTGGTGGGGCTAACTGTGGTGGGGTAGTCCCACAAAAATGCCATGCCAGGTATCCTTCCCAGTGAAAGGCAAGTATGGGGTGCCTCCTAAACCCAGCCCCATGTCCCTGGTGGGTTTGAGATCATGCAGGGGGAACCCAGGCTCATGGGAGTCCCGAGGCAGGGCTCAGGTCTGAAGAGGGACCTGGAGCAGCACCCAGACACTCATTGAAAGACCCAAGGAAGTGAGAAGTGGCCCTGATGAGGGGGCAAAAGTACCCACAGTGAGCCCAGTGGGAGGGCACTGGGTCCACAAGCTCCAGTGGAGAGAGAGAGGCCCACGTGAGACTCCGGAGCTCAGGTCCCAGTGACAACTACCTGAGAAACATCTGCAAGGCATGGGATATGTGTAAGGGGAGGTTGGAGTGTGTTCAGAGGCCCTTGTCAACAGGGTGAGCAATGGGCAGCCTCCCGTCTTAGTATCAACTTTCATATTTTTATTATCAAGGTGTGGCAGCTAAGTTAGGCAGATGGCTAGCCCAGGGACAGGGGGGTGGCCAGCACTGAGACCCAGCCCTGAAAGGCTCCCTGTTAAAGTAGTTAAACAAATCTGTACCAGGGGGCCTTCCTGTCCACCTGTTTCTGGGCTAACCATCTGCCTCTCATCTGCCACGCCTTGTTGTTTAGTAATTGGAGTCTTAATTAGATGGGAGGCTGCCCTTTGGCAGCCCTGTTCTCCTGGGCCTCTGTATGCAGCTCAAGCCACCCCTGTACTGCATCCCAAGCCTCACGGATCAATCTCTCTCTCACACACACACACACACACACACACACACACACACACACACACACACAATGTTCCCTCATACCACGACTGGTGCTCCCAGGTCTCACAGGGACTCTCACTCCCTCCCTAGAGCAGTAGGTCATTGTGCTCACTCTTTTGGTCTTTCTTTTGAACCACACTTGGCCTCCTTGCAGTGGAAGACTTACTGAGGTCAGGACTCACCCCCAAGTCTCTGGCTGAGCCTTCCCGCCCCCACCACTTCGGCCTCAGGCATCTGAAAACATACCTTGGCCTAACCCCCGCACATGGGGTTCCTACTATGCTCACTCTAGGGCCTCTACACCCCACCCCACCCTGGGGTCTTTTCATCATCTTCACAATCAACTACTCATGAGGCTGGCCCTTCTGCTGCCCTTCAGGATTACTTCCAGTTCTGCCCTACTCAACGCATCCCTCGGACTACCCTTCAGGCCTACTCCCTGTTCAGCCCTACTCAACCACCCTCACACATAGCCCTTCAGGCCTACTCCCATCCAACCCTACTCTGTACAGGGCCACCTAAATCCCTGCCCTCTCAGGGCCTTCACAACTTCCCTCTCTCTCCAGGGCCATGCAAGTATCCCCGAACAAGGGCCTCTGGGGTTCTCCTCCCCTGAGGGCTCAGGTGGCTGCAGCTGTTCCTGGCCCCACTCCTCTCCTGGGGGCTTCCACCCTGCAGGGCTCTGGTGGCCATAACTGTTCTTGGCCCTTGTACCCACCAAATTGTGGGGGCTAGGGGTTATGGCACCCCAACCTGCCTTTCACCAAGGTGGTAACTGACCTGGCATTTCTTGGGGACTCCCACCCTACCAGGAGCCCCACCAGGTGACTCATCCCTGGCAGAGTGCAACATTAGGTCATGCCCAGGACCAAGAACCTCCTTATCTTACCTTCTGATGTTCCCGCTGTCGCTCAGCCAGGCAATGTTTCTGCCTGAGATGGCAGCAGCAAACTCCAGCCTCCTTATACCTGGTTCCCGAAAATGGCTGCCACCATCAGGCACCTGAGCTGCCTGACTCTGCCCTTAAGGTGGTAGGCACTATTTTTACAACAGGATGACTTAGTATAAAGACATATGCAAAAATATAAGTGGTAATGAATAAGGAAAGTCAAAATATATTAAAAGCTACAGTACATTTACATTTTTTTAAATACTAAACCATAATCACATGGGAACTTTTCTCCCTTATAGTTCTCCTTTATCTCCTCTCCTTTTATTTCTGACTTTTCTCTTTAAACGCAGTGGCATATCTACATGATAATATCCAATAGATTCAACTATTGAATATATAGCTAAGCTACTGATATGACACTTCTGGGTACAATTGGGGCAGGTTTACTTCAACTGTTTTCAGTTTGACAGAGCATTAGAACTGGATAAGAAATTCACATAAGCTCCAACTTAAGGAGAGACTAGGGCACCTAGACCTCTTCAGCCTCCGCAAGAGAAGTTGAGAGGCAACCTTGTGGCTGCCTATAAGTTTATCATGGAGGCACAGAAGGGAATTGGTGAGGTTTTACTCACCAAGGCGCCCCTGGGGGGTTACAAGAAATAATGGCCACAAGCTAGCAGAGAGCAGATTTAGACTAGACATTAGGAAGAACTTCTTCTCAGTTAGAGTGGCCAAATCTGGAATGGGCTCCCAAGGGAGGTGGTGCTCTCCCCTACCCTGAGGGTCTTCAAGAGGATGTTAGATAGGCATCTAGCTGGGGTCATCTAAAGGCATCTACCGGGGGTAATCTAAACCCAGCACTCTTCCCTGCCTCTGCAGGGACTCGATGATCTATTGAGGTCCCTTCCAACCCTAACATCTATGAATCTATGAATGTAATTTATATGTATTATAATACTTTAATAGCAGTTAAGTAATTCCAGAATTCCAATTTGAACCCTACAAGAAAGAATTGCTATTTGGAAATGCGTAGGGAATTGCTGGGGAATTCCTATTTGGATCCTACATTTCAATTTTAAACAATTATTTGTGTATTATTTCTTCTTATTTAGATAACAATAAGAGGAAATGAGATTGCAGGGGGATGTTCCCCAAAATGAACTTTCACTGATGCCAGTGCTCAGCACTTCTTAAAACCAGAGCAAAGCCAATTAAATTGAGCAAACAAGTCTCTTTTTCCTTTGTTAGCAGATTACGAAGAGACTGGGCACATCTACATAAGCTGCTCTACTGCACAGTAGACAAATTTACTGCACAGTGAATCATCACTGTCCTACATGGGCAGGCTCTTACTACTTAGTAAATTAGTATACTGCACAAACTGAAATTCAGGTATCAAATTAACTGGACAGCAGTTATTGCAGAGTAGTGCATGTGTAGATGTTGACTGGGAGCAAATTTATTGCTGGTCAGCCCCACCACCAGGGGGCCACCCTTGGACTATCCCAAGGGTCACAGGGCTCAGA